>NW_022306113.1:0-2857 GCF_002776525.5 Piliocolobus tephrosceles | reverse complement strand
GGGGGGGGCGGGTAAAAAGTGTTTCTACAGTGTTCCTAAAACACAGGGTGCCTGGCAGGAAACAAAATCTTCCCAGAAACAGTCTCCTACTTTTTGTCCCCAGTTTTATTACATATCCAGATGCCATTAACCAAAACAGATTCCAGTCTGTACTACCTATTCAAGCTGCTTTCTGGTTAAACAGAAAACCATGTTGTCTGAACGCCCTACTCCAGCCTCCAGAGCCCAACTCCCAGACCCAGACCATCCTCAATGCACAAGGACACAAGGCTCACCATGTCGGCCATGCCGGGGCCCAGGCGGTCACACTCCTCCTTGACATGTTCCACCAAGGCCTGGACAAAGGTGGAGTTGGTCCGTACAGCAGTCTGGATGTCGGTCACCATCTGAACGCAGTCCTGGCAAACGTCCCCATTATCCTACGGAAGAGGCAGTTAGGTTGGCAACTTAAGAGGATTCAAATTCCTAGGAAAACGTCCTTATATACTCAGGGCTACAGCATTAGTGGGCACTTACTGGCCAGTTCCTAAGGTGCTTTACAGGCTCTCAAATTACTGATAGGCTTTAAATCGATTGAGTGTTGATTATAGTAACAGTATGGTGTAAAAAGGGGGTTTAGTATAAATAAAAAGGATGGCCAGGCACAGTGGCTCACACCTGTAATCCCAGCACTTTGGGAGGCCGAGGCAGGCAGATCGCTTGAACCCAGGAGTTTGAGACCAGCCTGAGCAACACAGCAAAACAAAAAATACAAAAATTTAGCCAGGTGTGGTGGTGTGCATCTGTACTCTCAGCTACTTAGGAGGCTAAGGTGGGAGGATCACTTAAGCCTCAGAGGTTGAGGCTGCAATGAACCATGATCACAGCACTGCGCTCCAGCTTGGGTGATAGAACGAGACCCTGCTCAAAAATAAAAGAAGTAAAAATTTTTTAAAGGGGGTTAACCTTTGTATATTTTAAATATCCTATTCTTTAGAAACTTCATGGTACAACCATTTAAAGGCTGGTTCATGTAACTGCAGAGTTATGCACAGAGATAAGCCCCTGTTTAAGAGCCACTCTCTGCCCCTTTTGTCTCTCATCTCCAGTGCAACCAAAAATGGAGTCCTCAGTGGCCAGCCCATTGTCTTACCTTTGGCTGGGGCTTGCTGCGGGGGCCGTCCTGAGGGTAGAGGAGGAGAGGGATGTTGGCCATGAAGGGGGCCACCACCTCAGTCATGTCCAGCTCTGGGATCTTATTAGACTCCAGCTGCTTCTGGTGATTCAGCTCTGCCAGGTGCTTCTGGAGAGACTCGCAGAGGTTGAGAGCAGAGCACACCTCCCCAGGACGGCTCTGGTGGGAAGGAAAGAAGTCCTGCTGAAAATCCTCTCCCCGGGGGGAAAATAAGACAGGCCATCTGGTGCCTCTGAATTAGTCCTTCTCTTTAAATCCCTTAAAAGAAACGCAAACCTACTGTCTAAATTAAAACCCAAGAATGTCAAAATTACTCAATCCAAGTGCCTAACCACACAGCAGCCCCTAAGCTTCCCCAATTCTCCTATTAGGCAGTGATGCAGTTTGGCTGTGTCCCCACCCAAATCTCATCTGGAATTGTAGCTCCCATAATCCCACGTGTCATGGGAGGGACCCAGTGGGAGGTAAATGAATCACGGGGCGGGTTTTCCCGTGCTGTTTAGTAAGAGTAAGTCTCATGATCTGATGGTTTTATAAAGGGCAGCTGCCCTGCACACGCTCTCTTGCCTGCTGATATGTAAGATGTGACTTTGCTCCTTCTTCACCTTCCACCATGATTGTGAGGCCTCCCCAGTCATGTAGAACTGAGTCCATTAAATCTTTTTTTTCTTTTTATAAATTACCCAGTCTCGGGTATGTCTTTATTAGTAGCATGAAAACAGACTAATATGGGTTTCCTAAATGTTACCTCTGCTCCCCTCAGCTCTTCTTTAAAGGTATAGGAGGGCCAGGCGCAATGGCTCACACCTATAATCCCAGCACTTTGTGAGGCCGAGGCAGGCGGATCACCTGAGGTCAGGAGTTCAAGACCAGCCTGGCCAATGTGGTAAAACCCTGTCTCTACAAAAATACAAAAATTAGCCGGGCATGATGGTGGGTGCCTGTGATCCCAGCTACTTGGGAGGCTGAGACGGGAGAATTGCTTGAACCCAAGAGGCAGAGGTGCTGTCAGCCAAGATCGCGCCATTGCACTCCAGCCTGGGCAACAGAGTGAGACTCAGTCTCCAATAAATAAATAAATAAAGGAATAGAAGCTGCTTGTTGGAGGAGAAGAGTCAGCAATTCTAAGCCACTTCTCCGCAAAATGAGCTAACACAATGGCTTTCAACACCTTCCATATGCTGATGGCTCCCAACTGTTTAACTTTTGTAATCATGCCCACCCCACAGACATCTCAAACTTACCCCTCATTCTATCCTGTCCAACTAGCTCCATTTTAGCAAGTAACTCCACCTTCATCTTCTCAGAAACCAGGGAGACATTTATAGCTCTTCCTCTCCTATATATCCCCCTCATGAGCAAGTCCAGTCCATTTAATCCTCCAAAAGAGAATCTGCATCTGCCGTTTCTACTGTCCACATCACATCTCCCTCACAAGGCCATGACCTCCTGAGGGTCCTGTCGGCTTCCCCACTTGCAGCTTCCCTCAATGGGACCTAGACCTAGATCAAACTCTTTGACAAATACTCTTACAATCATGACACTCCAAGGCTGTACTTGCAATCCTTGAAGATGGCCTAGAAGGCTGTGCGTGACACAACCCCTGCCTTCCTCACCAGAACCTTGGTCAACCTTGGTCCTGGGCCGGGCACGGTGGCTCAAGCCTGTAATCCCAGCACTTTG
>NW_022306112.1:0-4947 GCF_002776525.5 Piliocolobus tephrosceles | reverse complement strand
TCAGGTTTTTGTTTGCTATAATTAAAAATAAAATAAATTGTAAAATAATTGGGTTTGAGACCAGCCTGATCAACACAGCCAGGCATGGTAGTGCGCATCTACAGTCCCAGCTACCGGGGCAGAGGGGTGATGCTGAGGTGGGAAGATCCCTTGAGTCTGGGAGGTCTGGGCTGCAGTGAGCAGTGATGGTGCTAATTGCACTACAGCGTGGGCAACAGAGTGAGACCCTGTCTCAAAAAAAACAAAAAAACAAAAAACAAAAAAAAAAAACAAAATTAAGTTGCCCTACAAAAAGTTCATTGAAATAAAATTAAATGAGATCATGAGATAGTTTGCAAAGATGAACCAGTGGCCAGGCGCGGTGGCTCACGCCTGTAATCCTAGCACTTTGGGAGGCTGAGATGGGAGGATGGCTTGAGCCCAGGAGTTCAGGACCAGCCTGGGCAACATGGCGAAACCCCATCTTTACAAAAATCAAAAATTAGCCGGGCGTGGTGGTGCATACCTGCAGTCCCAGCTAATTGGGGGGCTGAGGTGGGAAGATCGCTTGTGCCCAGGAGGCCGAGATTGCACCACTGCAATCCAGACTAGGCAATAGAGTGAGACCCTGTCTCAAAAACAAAAAACAGATGAACTAGGGTGGCCCTCAGGTGGTGAGTGCCCTTTCTCAGCAGGTTGGATAGAGGAGGATGGTGGACGCAGAGAACCCAGTCCTCAAACCGTAGCAATACTCTCAGCCTTCTGTCTGCGGAATCTTCCCTGGAGGTAAAGGGGCTCCCTTCCCAAACCTGCCTCAAAGGCAGCAAACGATGCTGCCTGTTGTTACATACAGCACACTAAAACTTTTTTTTTATATTTTTAGGTGGTTGAAAAAAAACCAAAAAAAAACAAAAGACTATTTCATAACATGTAAAAATTACACGGGTTCAAATTTCAGTGTCCATAAATAGTTCTGGCACACAGCCGCGCTCGTTCCTTATGATTGTCTATGTCCGCTCTCCTGCCACAACAGCAGGGCCCAGTGTTTATGAGACCCGATGGCCTGCAAAGCAGAAAATACTTCTCCTGCGGCCCTAGACGGAAAGAGTTTGCGGGCGCCTCTGTCGGCCCCATCCCTCCTGCGCCCGTGGGCTGCCGCTGCTTCCGTGAGCCCCGGGAAGGGGAAGTGGAAGGAAACCCGCGAGCCGGGAGACACCCAGGGCGGCCGCGCGCGACCCCACAAGCGGGGAGATGGCAGGGCAGGAAGAGTCGGGAGACTCCTCGCGCGCGACGCCCGGAGAAGCCCCGTGGGGCTTGGCAAAAAAACCCATCTCGGGCGCCGCTGGGGACGGAAAGGCGTCAGGCGCAGTGAGCCAGCCTACCCACTGGCGGCCTCCGGCGGCCTCCGCCAGGCGGGCTCCTGCAGGACGGTGCTTCGAGCCTACGTAAACCCGGCCTCGCTGCGCAAGCGCAAATCGGCGCCAGTCCGGCGAGCGAGAGGGGCGGGGCAGGCTGGGGGGGAGGGCGGAGCCATTCTTATGACTGTACCAGCAGCTCCTCGCCTCCAGCCAAAAAGACAAATGGAGGGGCGAGGCCGGAGTACCTGGAGCTGTCCTCCCAGAGCCTCTTTAAAACTCACCCGTTTAAAGTGTAAAATTTAGTGTTTTTAGTATATTCACAAAGTTGTGCATCAACGGCCACCACCTAATTTAGAACATTTTTGTCACCTCACAAGGAAATCCCTACTCACTAGCATTTACTGTCCACTCACCCCTAACCCTAGGCCCCGGCAACCACTAATCGTAGACATTTCATATAAGTGGAAGTATAGAACATGTTCCTTTTTTTTTTTTTTGAGACGGAGTCTCGCTCTGTCGCCCAGGCTGGAGTGCAGTGGCGCAATCTCGGCTCACTACAACCTCCGCCTCCCGGGTTCAAGCGATTCTCCTGCCTCAGGCTCCCAAGTAGCTGGGACTACAGGCACATGCCACCATGCCCGGCTAATTTTTGGGGGGTTTCACCATGTTAACCGGGATGGTGGTCTCGAACTCCTGACCTTGTGATCCACCCACCTCAGCCTCCCAAAGTGCTGGGATTACAGGCATGAGCCACCGCACCTGGCCATATGTTCCCTTTTTGTAACCTGGCACCTTAACTTTAAAATGCATTTAAAATTTTTTTTCAATCTCCTGGGTTCAAGTGATCCTCCCACCTCAGCCTCCCCAGTAGCTGGGACCAAAGATGGGCACCACCACACCCGGCTAATTTTTGTATTTTTTGTAGAGATGGGGTTTCGCCGTGTTACCCAGGCTGGTCTCAAACTCCTGGACTTGAGTGATCCTCCAACTTCTCAGCCTTACAAAGTGCTGGGATTAAGGTGTGAGCAACCGCACCTGGCCTTAAACTTTTTCTTTTTTTTTGAGATGGAGTCTCGTTCTTGTCACCCAGAATGGAGTGCGATGGCCCATCTCGGCTCATTGCAAGCTCTGCCCCCTGGGTTCAAACAGTTCTCCTGCCTCAGCCTCCCAAGTAGCTGGGATTACAGGCGCCTGCCACCACACCTGGCTAATTTTTGTATTTTTAGTAAAGACAGGGCTTAACCATTTTGGCCTGGCTGGTCTCAAACTCCTGACCTCAGGTGATCCACCTGCCTTGGTCTCTCAAACTGTTGGGATTACAGGCGTGAGCCACCACGCCCGGCCTTTATTTTTTAAAAAAATAATTTATTATTACTATTATTATTATTATTATTATTTGAGATAGAGTTTCACTCTTGTTGCCCAGACTGGAGTGCAATGGCATGATCTCAGCTCACCGCAACCTCTGCCTCCCAGGTTCAAGTGATTCTCCTGCCTCAGCCTCCTGTAAACTTTTTTTTTAATCTTGAGTTTTAAGGTATAATCTTGAGGAAAACTGCAGAAGCCTCTGTCTTAGCCTTAAAATAGACTCCACATCCCTCCCTTTCCTACAGTATGTATTCCCTTCACATTTATCTAACTATATGCTAGTGTCTAATTATGTGCCTTCTTAGAGGTTCCAGGGGCTAATCTTGAGATAGACGAACCAAGTCCGGAGACCCAGCTGCAAAATTCCAAAGATTACTTCAAGGTAGCTAGTTAACAATCCAGCCATTCTTGAGATGACACCAGCCTGAAATCCAGGTGGACTGGGACCCAAGCTAGCCACCAGAACAAGACACAGCTCAATTCTTGCATGCCTTCCTTATCCATTTTTTTTTTCTTTTTTCTTTCTTTTTCTTTTTTTAATCCCTGCCTTCCCCGCAAAACTCAAAGTGGTTGCTTTGGATGGGAATCCGGCCACTTTCCCTTTACTAGTTTTGGTTAATAAAATCATTTTCTTTAAAAAAAAAAATTTTTTTTTTAAGGCTAGTCATATGAAGCAGTGGGAGTGGAGAAGGAGCAAAGAAATTTGTAACTGGTTGTGATCAATAAGTTATAAACACCACTGCACTCAGACCAGCCTAAAATCACTTTCTACCACACCTTGCTCTTGTTTATTGAACTCTGAAAGCAGCAAGCATCCAGAGCCACATTCAGGTGCATTTTGTGTCTGTCTTCTTTCACTTAGCAAAATGTTTCCTTTTTTTTTCTTTCTTTCCTCTTCCTTCCTTCCTTCCTTTTTCTTTTCTTTCTTTCTTTCTTTCTTTCTTTCTTTCTTTCTTTCTTTCTTTCTTTCTTTCTTTCTTTCTTTCTTTCTTCCTTTCTTTCTTTCTTTCTTCCTTTCTTTCTTTCTTCTTTCTTTCTTTCTCTCCTTCCTTCCTTCCTTCCTTCCTTCCTTCCTTCTTTCTTTCTTTCAAGACAGAGTCTCACTCTGTCACCCATGCTGGAGTGCAGTGGCACAATATCAGCTCACTGCAACCTGTGCCTCCCAGGTTCAAGCAATCCTTCCACTTCAGCCTTCCTAGTTACTAGCTGGGACTACAGGTGTGTCCCACCACGCCCAGATAATTTTCTTTTTAATTTTTTGTAGAGATGGAGGTTCGCCACATTGTTCAGGCTGATCAGAAACTCCTGAGCTCAAGCAATCCACCAGCCTTAGCCTCCCAAAGTGCTGGGATTACAGCTGCAAGCCACTGCACCTGGCTTCATTCCTTTTTTATGGCCATATAATATTCCAGTATATGGATCTATCACATTTTGTTAATCCATTCATCTGCTGATGGACACTGGGGCTATTTACGCCTTCTGGTTATTTGAATAATACTGCTATCAACATTCATGTACAAATTTTTGTGTGGACATATATTTTCAATATTCTTGGGTAGATATGTAGGAATGGAATTGCTAGGTCAAATGGTAACTCTATGTTTAACTTTTTGAAGGAACTACCAAACTATTTTCCACAGTAGCTGCACCATTCTACATTCTCACCAGCAGTCTATAAGGGGTTCCAGTTTTTCCACATCCCCACCACTTGTTATTATCTGTCTTTTTTTACTGTAGCCATCCTGCTGGCTGTGATGTGGTATCTCATTGTGGCTTTGATTTGCATTTTCCCATGGCCAGTGAGGTTGAGTTTCTTTTCATGTGTTTACTGGCCATTTGCAGATCTTCTTTGGAGAGATGGTTATTCATATTTTTTGCTCACTTTGTAACTGGGTTATTTGCCTTTTAATTATTGAGTTGTACAAGTTTTTATTTTAATCTGGACATGAGTTTTCTATCAGATATATAGTTTGCAAATATTTGATTCTGTTTGTCTTTTCACTTTCTTGTCAAAAGCATCCTTTGAAGCACAAAGGTTTTAATTTTTTTTTTTCTTTTTCTGAGACAGGGTTTCACTCTGTCACCGAGGCTGGAGTGCAGTAGCACGATCTTGGCTCACTGCAACCGCCATCTCCAGGGTTCAAGCGATCCTCCTGTCTCAGCCTCCCAAGTAGCTGGGATTACAGGTGTGTACCACCATGCTCAGCTAAATTTTTTTTTTTTTTTTTTTTTTTTTTTTTTT
>NW_022306111.1:0-4099 GCF_002776525.5 Piliocolobus tephrosceles | reverse complement strand
AGTAGCTGAGATTACAGGTGCCCGCCACCACACCCAGCTAATTTTTTGTATTTTTAGTAGAGACAGGATTTCACCATGTTGGCCAGGCTGGTCTCGAACTCCTGACCTCATGTGATCTGCCCACCTCGGCCTCCCAAAGTACTGGGATTACAGGCGTGAGCCACCGCTCCCAGCCTCAACCTTTCTCCGAATCATCACCTTGCCCTGGGCTGGGTCCTAACTGCTGGGAACCCCCAGCAAGCCTCATCTTAACAAGCCAGAGCCACAGCCCAGATGAGGGGATGGGGGAATGACAGGAAGTCACCAGGCCACGGTTGCAAAGGTGGCAAATGGCAGAGGAGCTGGGACACACCCACAGGGTGTCTGAATGTGATTTTTTTTTTTTTTTTTTTTTTTTTTGAGGTGGAGTCTCATCTGTCGCCCAGGCTGGAGAGCAGTGGCGCAATTTCAGCTCATTGCAAGCTCTGCTTCCCGGGTTCACGTCACTCTCCTGCTTCAGCCTCCTGAGTAGCTGGGACTACAGGCGCCCGCACCACACCCGGCTAATTTTTTTGTATTTTTATTAGAGACGGGGTTTCACCGTGTTAGCCAGGAAGGTCTCGATCTCCTGACCTCGTGATCTACCTGCCTTGGCCTCCCAAAGTGCTGGGATTACAGGCCTGAGCCACCACGCCCGGCCTCTGCCCGTGATTTTAACTGCTGTTCCATGCCTCCGTGAGTGAATGAATGAATGAACACCTGTTCTATTACCAGACTTTGTTTTTCAGAAATATAGCAACCCTTTGGAAAAATCACAGGTCCCATCACTAACCAGTTGAATTTAGTTATCAGGTCACTTTCTTGGTTAGAGAAGAGGAAAAGGAAGGAGGAGATGGGAAGAGGAGGAGGAGGAGGGAGGACGAAGAAACTCTAATGAGACCCAGTAGTGCAGGGCAGAGGGTGTCTCTGGAGGAAGTTTCTCTTCCCTGTGGCAATTTCCTGAGGCTTGGTCTTGGCCTCCCGCAGCAAACAGGGTCTTCATCTGCCCAGCATCTGAACCCTAACCGCAGAGAGTTGAGAGACAGAGGAGGGGGCCCCCACAGGGCCTGCGGTTTGAGTGAGGAAAGCGATTGTGTAAAAGTGGAGAGCCTTTCTGCAGCTCAGGGCCAGTCCCTGCCTGAGTCACGCTTGAGAGAGAGGGAGGAACAGGCAGGATCCCGGAGCCACCTGGATTTCAAGCTGGCCGAGGCCTCCCGAGTGACGTGGCTGCGGTCACTGCCTGATGAGCTCAGGCAGAGGCGCCTGGGGACGGGGTAAGAGGTGAGAGGGAGGGCCACGGCTGTCCTGGGTGAAGCCCAGCCTCCGGTTGGAGACTCTGCTGTGGCGAGAGGTCCACCCCACCCTCCAGCACCACGTGGGGACACTCCAGCCTCCCATTCCAATGGCTGTTCTGCCAGGGCCTCACCCTGGCTCTCTGGTCTCAGGCCTGCTGTGTTTGCTTGTCTGGGTGTGTGGGTCAATCTGTGCAGAGCTGGGGAACAAGTGATCACTGGGAGCAAAGACAGCTTTCAGCCAGGAGGGAGAAGCATTTCTCCCCGCTGGGATAATGGCCAATTCAGAGGCCCTAGACCATGCTGTCCCCAGGACCTGGGTGCATTGCTGATGATGAGATCCCAGCCGGGGGTCAGGGCCTCCCAGGACTGTCAAGCTGGGCTGCGTGGGTCCCTGGCTCCAGGGTGGGGTGGGGCTGGATGGCGAGGGACATAGCTGGTCCATTTCAGGCTCCAACCTCAGAACCCTCTGGGAGTAAGATTACCCAGCCCTGTGCGCTGAGCTGAGCAATCAACTGTCGTGCACACGCTCCTTTACTGTGGTTCTGAGATAGTTAATTGGAATCCAGATACTCTGGGTAAGGTCAGAACATCCAACTGGCCCAGCACGGGAGATCAGCTCGATGAATCTACTGCACCCGACTCTGGGCATCAGCAGAGTCAGTTCTCTGAAGAGTCTTTTTCACATCTATCACATAGAGAGAGATCACATAGAGAGGTAGGCAGGTTGGTAGGTGGGTAGATAGGTCAATAGGTAGGTAGGTAGGTAGAGAGACATAGGGATCTATCTGTCATCTATCTATTTATCTATCTATCTATCTATCTATCTATCTATCTATCTATCATCAATCATCTACCTATCATCTATCTATATCTTACTGTAGTTTAGCACAGACATTGGTTGAGTCATGTCACTCCTCTGAACCTCAATTTTCTCATCTCCAAAATGGGGATATTAGGCCAGGCGAGGTAGCTCACACCTGTAATCCCAGCACTTTGGGAGGCCAAGGCAGGTGGATCACCTGAGGTCAGGAGTTCAAAGCCAGCCTGGCCAACATGGTGAAACCCCACTCTACTAAAAAATACAAAATAATTAGCCAGGTGTGGTGGCATGCACCTGTAGTCCCAGCTACGCAGGAGGCTGAGGCAGGAGAATTGCTTGAGACTGGGAGGCAGAGGTTGCAGTGAGCCAAGATTATGCCATCACACTCCAGCCTGGGTGACAAGAGCAAGACTCCGCCTCTAAAAATTATAAAATACAATAAAATAGGGATAATTATAGACCCACTTCCTAGGATTGCTACATGAGGACAATGAGCTGATCCACATAAAGCCCAGTGTCTGGCAGGTAAAGTTGGCCAGTAATGTCATCAACATTGTTATCTCATGACAATTATTATCATTAATTTGATTGCCTAGTTGGTGTCCCAGCCTGAGCTGAAGCTCTGTCTCTTGGCCACCCTGTCCAGGAGGTTTTCTTGGGCCAAATCTTCTGCTTGGCTTGAAGCCAAACTGTGGCTTCCCAACCTCTGCATCCGGCCCCCTCGCCAGGGTGCTGGTTGGTCTCTCCTCTCAGCTGCTGCAGCAATGTGCTTCACAGTGACAACACACCCACAGCTCCAGTGGCAGTTGATGGGTCCGTGTGGCCAGAATCATGCCCGGAGAACAGCCTGGCAGGATGCACGTGGCAAAGGGCTCGTCTGGGTCAGTGCTACGCTCTCTGTGCCAGGGAAAATCCAGCTCTTGGAGGGAGTGAAAGCAGGGAGGCTTTCATGGTGGTGGAGTTAGGGGATGGGAGAGACAGGGAAGCAATGAGAGGCTTGCACAGAAAATATCCTTTTACCCTAAGTACCCAGATGACAAGTGAGACCTGAAATGACCTTTGGCGGGGGCCGTGGCTTCTGGTAGACCCCAGCGTTCAATAGAGCAGGTGGCAGAGCCGCGGGAACCAGCTCTAGTGCGTGGCAGTTTGTCAGTTTCATCACCATTGCTGGGCCAGACGCGCACTGAGGACCCCGGGATAAAGGGTTACAGTGAGGATGCTGGGGCCCAAGACCTCGTGGGCACAGGACCTAGGTGAAGACCCCAGGGCCAGGGAAGGGCAGAAATGGATTTCACTATAAGGGCTTCTTGTCATCCCCAGGGGTACATATTCTTCTGGCCACTCCTGCTGTTGGCAGCCCAGTCCTTGTCCCCGAGCCCAGCCTCCTCTGGGGAGCGGGTCTCAGCCCAGGTCCACATCCACCTTTCTGTCTCTTGCTTGCATCTTCAGTTCACACCTGGGGAGGGCCTGTTTGGGTGGAGCTCTGGCCGGGCTGTTGACTTCATCGGCTGCTGGCTGGCCTGGCCACTGGCTGCCTGCAGCCAGGTGCTCATCCCTGTCCATCAGCTGTGGCCATGGTGGTGGGAGCTGTGAGAGGAGCATGTGGCTTGCACGTGAGGAGTGGTCGAGGGCTTCTTCCCTGGGGGAGATGTGTCTACCTCCGGGCAATGCGTCTACCTGTGAATGGGGAGGGACCCCTAATAGGGGCCCAGGCAGGTCCGCATTCTGGGCCTTGTCCAGTACACCTTCTGGCTTCCAACCAGCCAACCAGGCTCCTGGGGGACCCACCAACCCTCCCCTTTCTTCTCTGTGCTTCTCTCCTCACCTGGTAGACACACAGGTCTTTATTTTGATTCTTATGTTGAGAGACAAACCCGTCCTTCCCTTCCCTTCCCTTCCCTTCCCTTCCCTTCCCTTCCCTTCCCTTCCCTTCCCTTCCCTTCCCTTCCCTTCCCTTCCCTTCCCT
>NW_022306109.1:0-3220 GCF_002776525.5 Piliocolobus tephrosceles | reverse complement strand
TCAGATTTCTAGCCTCATCTACCTATGTAGGCAATATTATTTATCAACTTATTCAGAAAAAATATTTTAATCAGATGACAAGGATAGAAAATACATAAAAACATTTGAGGGAGTTCTGACCTCACCTGCATTGTAACTCTAGATCTTTGGTTACTCCATTGACTGATAAATATTTATAACTTTCATTTAATTTACTTTTACCCTATGGAAAGCTTAATGACTTCTAGAAATATTTATTTCACTTCCCGTGGAAAACTTGACGTAATCAGAGCAGCATAGTTTATAATTTTAGCTAAAATAATAATGATTATTTATCAGAAACAGTTACTTTAATTTCCTTCTCTAGCACAGTCCCATAAAGCTAACTAATTATGGCAATTGTATCATACAGTGCTTAAAGATGGGTGTTTACAGAAATTGCTTGGAGAAATTCTGCTATATGTAGTTTGGCAGAGTAAATGTCTACTTTCAATTTGTATTCTTCCATATTCCACCAGATGAATAATTGTCCTTTTGGAGAAAGAAACCAATATAGAGTATGATATTTTCCAAAGTCCCATGGTAGTCAGCCTAAGTCTGTCATACAAATGGATTAATGGTCCATAATATTCTGTGCATTAAAATATTTGTCACAAAAATGAATGTATACTTTCTCCCCCTTCACACACTGCCCTCATTAGAGACCTTCTCAAAAGAAATGATTATCTTTTTTTTTTTTTTTGAAAAATGTTCTGTTCTTGGAAGCATAATCTATGCCATTAGAATGATAAAGAAAAATAAAACACTACTTTTAGATATAATTCTCTGAAAAATAGTTCTCATGACAGAATATAATAGAACACACAAGAATATAAAATTGTTCTTATTACCGTGGAACATGTTACAGTGTATTACCTTAGGAAAATAAAAGTAAGCCCACTGTTAAAATTACATTGTGTTTTTATTCTTTAGATTTCTGCTTTATTTTCTCTGAATTCTTTAGATTGAGATAGGCTGCTAAGCCTGTCACACATCATGCCTATTCTGTGAATGCAATCAGAGAGGGCTCAGCTGGAAAATTCTCTGCATCTAGATAGCTCCAGAAAGCACTTTCACTGGCCTGGTTTCTTTCATGGCAAAATATAGAAGGAAGAGATTTTACCATTTACTTCGTTTCTTGTGTTCACACGATTGTTAACATTGATTCTGAGAACAGAATTAATCTATTTAATTAAAATAACTAGAGTTGGACACAAATTGAGACTTCTTATTCCTATGCTAAATTGTAGGTATTTTGGCCTCATGTAGCAATCCTAGCTTGTGATATTAGCAAAATGAATCTTGTGGCCTCAAATCAAAGTGGAATCCATATTTATCTAGTAACATAAAAAAGAGAAACTATTTTTATATATTTTAGAAATCTATATCTTTGCTCTTTTTATACTTTTTTTGGTAAAAACTGGCATTAATATTATTTACATGTCATTAAAATGTATTTAAATCCCTGTAAGGGCCCCAATGGATCGATCTACATTATTCACATAACACCAATCTAGCCAGTTAAAATATTAAATACATATTCTAAGTTTTATTCCATATTTCAACTACATTTTAAGTTCCTTGACAGTAGAAGTTATGCCTTTTCTCTTTTCACCTATTTTCAGCATATTTCTGTGATGGATATGATACCAAAAGTCAGATGCCCAGTGGGCATCAGCTGTAGTAGTCTATCCTTGCACCAGTACTTGGCATTTCTCCACATTCTTTAAAAAAAAAACAAGACCTCTTTAAAATAAAGCGCAGTCTGAGATTTACTATAGATTGTGCACAAAAAGCATATTCATACCACCATCAACTCCAGGAGACAGACTTTCCTTAAAGTCTTTGTGCATTCTTTCTAGCATCCAGGGACCACCCATTCCCTTTACCCTACCCCCTGACATTGCTAAGCTCTTTAGCTTCCTCCCTCTTTTCTTTATTGAGCTAGGTGTCTTTCTCTTTCTGCCTTAGCATGCTTTCCGAGTTCTGCCCCTCAACAGACTTTTCAAAGCTATTTTCTCTACAAAGTCGTTTGCACTACAAAGAAACTTTCAGACCAATTACCTGGAAGACTACATTTTCTTGGAAGAGAGCACTACAACTATATAATGTGTATTTTAATCAAAGGAGAAACATGATGTTCCAACAGGAGTTCTGAGAATCAGGGCTTCTTTAAGTTCTGGTTTTATCACTTGTATAGTGTGTGATAAATTATTTATCCTCTCCAAAATTAGTTTCTTGGTTTTTAAAACAGTTTAGCCATATGCAGAAAACTGAAACTGGACCCCTTCCTTATACCTTCCACAAAAATTTACTCAAGATGGATTAAAGACTTAAACGTTAAGACCTAAAACAATAAAAACCATAGAAGAATACCTAGGCAATACCATTCAAGACAGAGGCATGTGCAAAGACTTCATGACTAAAACACAAAAAGCAATGGCAATAAAAACCAAAATTGATAAATGGGATCTAATTAAACTAAAGACCTTCTGCACAGCAAAAGGAACTATCATCAGAGTGAACAGGCAACCTACAGAATGGGAGAAATTTTTTGAAATCTGTCCATCTGACAAAGAGCTAATACCCAGACTCTACGAAGAATTTAAACAAATTTAAAAGAAAAAAACAACCCCATCAAAAAGTGGGTGAAGAATATGAAGAGACACTTCTCAAAATAAGACATTTATGCAGTCAACAAACATGTGAAAAAAAGATCATCACTTGTCGTTAGAGAAATGCAAAACCACAATGAGATACCACCTCATGCCAGTTAGAATGGTGATCATTAAAAAGTGAGGAAACAACAGATGCCAGAGAGGACGTGGAGAAATAGGAACCCTTTTACACAGTTGGTGGGAGTGTAAATTAATTCAACCATTGTGGAAAACAGTGTGGTGATTCCTCAAGGATCTAGAACCGGAAATACCATTAGACTCAGCAATCCCATTACTGGGCATATACTCAAAGGATTACAAATCATTCTGCTATAAAGACACATGCACACGTATGTTTATTGCAGCACTGTTCAGAATAGCAAAGGCCTGGAACCAACCCAAATGCCCATCAATGATTGAATGGATAAAGAAAATGTGGCACATACACACCATGGAATAATATGCAACCACAGAAAAGGATGAGTTCATGTCCTTTGCAGGGACATGGATGAAGCTGGAAATGATCATTCTCAGCAAACTAACAC
>NW_022306108.1:0-3331 GCF_002776525.5 Piliocolobus tephrosceles | reverse complement strand
ATTCCTACCACAATCAGAATAATTTACCCCTGGACTAAAGAATTAAACGTTTTAAAAAGCAACATCATAAACATATGAAAAGAAAACATAAGTATATATTGACATAATTTGGGGATAGGAGAATATTGCCAGACATAACACTAAAAGAAGAAGCCATAGGGGAAAAAATGGATAAATGCGACTTCATAAAAATTAAATATTTCTGAAAGGCAAGGAAACGCAAATGACAAGGAGAGATGATTTGCAACATATGACAGACAATAGAGGATATTATTCTTAATGTGGAAAGGAAATATTCCAAAGAAAAATGGACAAAGACTATGAATAGGTATTTCATAAAATAAGTACAAATGGCTTGCAAACACACAAAATTTTGTTCAATGTTCACTCATAATTAAATGAATGAAAATTGGAAGACTGCCATTTTCTGTCAAGTAAGCAAAAGTGCAAAAGAATGGCATGAGTCTGGGAAACATACACACTCATATTCTGCTGATGGGAGCATCTTTTTTATTTTTTGAGACAGAGTCTTACTCTGTCACCCAGGCTGAAGTGCAGTAGTGCCATCTCTGCTCACTGCAATCTCGAACTCCCGGGTTCAAGCAATTCTTCTCCCTCAGCCTCCCAGGTAGCTGGGATTACAGGCGCCTGCCACCATGCCCAGCTAATTTTTGTATTTGTAGCAGAGACAGGGTTTCACCATGTTGGCCAAGCTGGTCTTGAACTCCTGACCTCAAGTTATCTGTCCCCTTCAGCCTCCCAAAGTGCTGAGATTACAGGCGTAAGCCACCACACCCAGCCTGGGAGCGTCATTTTAAATGTACAAACTATCGAGGCCATTATGTAGTATGAAATTTAGAAATCAGAAAATAATACGGAAATGGGGAAAAATGTATCTCGATTGTTGTATTGTCATGTATCAAAATATAAAATACACATTGCTATTGACCCAATAATTCCATCCTTAGAAACTTATTCCAAGGACATAATCTGTCCTATACTCAAAGACATGTGTAAAGGAAAGTTCACTACACTACTGTTCAAAGCAGCGGAAATTTGGAAATCACGGTATATCCATATAATGGAATACTATGGAGTCATTAAAATTTTGATACTTTTATTATTTACTGAAATAGAAAGACAGTTATTACGTATTAAATGAAAAAGAGACTATTATGCATTGCATGCCTGTGTCAAAATATCTCACGTAACCCATGAATATATATATATCTACTATGTACCCATAAAAATTAAAAATTTTTTAAAAAGATGTAACTGAACTGGTTATGTAGTTTTGGTTTAAAATTTACATTTTTGGAGGGCGGAGCAAGATGGCCGAATAGGAACAGCTCCAGTCTCCATCTCCCAGCACGAGTGACACAGAAGACCGGTGATTTCTGCAATTTCAACTGAGGTACTGGGGTCATCTCACTCGGGAGTGCCGGACAATCGGTGCTGGTCAGCTGCTGCAGCCTGACCAGCGAGAGCTGAAGCAGGGCGAGGCATTGTCTCACCTGGGAAGCGCAAGGGGGAAGGGAGTCCCTTTTCCTAGCCAGGGGAACTGAGACACACAACACCTGGAAAATCGGGTAACTCCCACCCCAATACTGCGCTGTAAGCACACCGGCACACCGGAGAATATATCCCACACCTGGCCGGGAGGGTCCCACGCCCACGGAGCCTCCCTCCTTGCTAACACAGCAGTCTGCGGCAATCTAACCGCAAGGCAGCAGCGAGGCTGGAGGAGGGGCGCCCGCCATCGCTGAGGCTTAAGTAGGTAAACAAAGCCGCTAGGAAGCTCGAACTGGGTGGAGCTCACAGCAGCTCAAGGAAACCTGCCTGTCTCTGTAGACTCTGCCACTGGGGACAGGGCTCAGCTAAAGTAGCAGAGGCCTGTGCATTCGTGAACGACTCTGTCTGACAGCTTTGAAGAGAGCAGTGGATCTCCCAACATGGAGGTTGAGATCTGAGAAGGGGCAGGCTGCCTGCTCAAGTGGGTCCCTGACCCCTGAGTAGCCTAACTGGGAGACATCCCCCACTAGGGGCAGTCTGACACCCCACACCTCACAGGGTGGAGTACACCCCTGAGAGGAAGCTTCCAAAGCAAGAATCAGACAGGTGCACTCGCTGTTCAGCAATATTCTATCTTCTGCAACCTCTGCTGCTGATACACAGGCAAACAGGGTCTGGAGTGGAACTCAAGCAATCTCCAACAGACCTATAGCTGAGGGTCCTGACTGTCAGAAGGAAAACTATCAAACAGGAAGGACACCTATACCAAAACCCCATCAGTTCGTCACCATCATCAAAGACCAGAGACAGATAAAACCACAAAGATGGGGAAAAAGCAGGGCAGAAAAGCTGGAAATTCAAAAAAATAAGAGCGCATCTCCTCCTGCAAAGGAGCACAGCCCATCGCCAGCAATGGATCAAAGCTGGTCAGAGAATGATTTTGACGAGATGAGAGAAGAAGGCTTCAGTCCATCAAACCTCTCAGAGCTAAAGGAGGAATTACGTACCCAGCGCAAAGAAACTAAAAATCTTGAAAAAAGAGTGGAAGAATTGACAGCTAGACTAATTAATGCAGAGAAGGTCATAAACGAAATGACAGAGATGAAAACCATGACACGAGAAATACGTGACAAATGCACAAGCTTCAGTAACCGACTCGATCAACTGGAAGAAAGAGTATCAGCGATGGAGGATCAAATGAATGAAATGAAGCGAGAAGAGAAACCAAAAGAAAAAAGAAGAAAAAGAAATGAACAAAGCCTGCAAGAAGTATGGGATTATGTAAAAAGACCAAATCTACGTCTGATTGGGGTACCTGAAAGTGAGGGAGAAAATGGAACCAAATTGGAAAACACTCTTCAGGATATCATCCAGGAGAACTTCCCCAACCTAGCAGGGCAGGCCAACATTCAAACTCAGGAAATACAGAGAACGCCACAAAGATACTCCTCCAGAAGAGCAACTCCAAGACACATAATTGCCAGATTCATCAAAGTTGAAATGAAGGAAAAAAATCTTAAGGGCAGCCAGAGAGAAAGGTTGGGTTACCCACAAAGGGAAGCCCATCAGACTGACAGCAGATCTCTCAGCAGAAACTCTACAAGCCAGAAGAGAGTGGGGGCCAATACTCAACGTTCTTAAAGAAAAGAATTTTAAACCCAGAATTTCATATCCAGCCAAACTAAGTTTCATAAGTGAAGGAGAAATAAAATTCTTTACAGATAAGCAAATGCTTAGAGATTTTGTCACCACCAGGCCTGCCTTACAAGAGACCCTGAAGGAAGCCCTAAACATGGAAAGGAACAACCGGTACCAGCCA
>NW_022306107.1:0-2793 GCF_002776525.5 Piliocolobus tephrosceles | reverse complement strand
GAGCATTAGGACAAATACCTAATGCATGAGGGGCTTAAAACCTAGATAAGGCCGGGCGCGGTGGCTCAAGCCTGTAATCCCAGCACTTTGGGAGGCCGAGACGGGCGGATCACGAGGTCAGGAGATCGAGACTATCCTGGCTAACACGGTGAAACCCCGTCTCTACTAAAAATACAAAAACTAGCTGGGCGAGGTGGCGGGCGCCTGTAGTCTCAGCTACTCGGGAGGCTGAGGCAGGAGAACGGCGTAAACCCGGGAGGCGGAGCTTGCCGTGAGCTGAGATCCGGCCACTGCACTCCAGTCCGGGCGACAGAGCAAGACTCCGCCTCAAAAAAAAAAAAAAAAAAAAAAAACCTAGATGATGGGTTGACAGGTGCAGTAAACCACCACGGATATGTATACCTATGTAACAAACCTGCACGTTCTGCACATGTATCCCGGAATTTAAAGTAAAAAAAGAAAAGAAAAGAAAAGAAACCAGTAGTTGCCCCCACTGTCTGTTCTTCCTTTTTCCTTAGCAGAAAAATCTACACATTTTTATTGGGCAGAAGGCCTACTCAGAAGAAAATACATATTTCTACACCAGCGTTGTAGCTAAGTGCAACCACGTTGGTGAAGTCCTATGCAATATGGAAATCTTGTGGGAAGATATTTAAATGGAGTGGACATTCGCATTTCCTCTTCTTCTCTCTTTCTCCTGGCTATAAAGTAGATGTGATGGCTGGAGCTAGAGTGACCATCTGGAACCACCTGGTGAACTTGAGCTTGAGACTCTAACACTGCAGAGTGTCATACCAACTGTGATGACCTACTCAGACTTCTAAGTAAGACAGCAATTAGCTTCATTCTGATTTAAGCCACTGTTACTTTGAGCTTTCTCTATTACAGTCAAGTCTAATCCTAACCGATATATGCTCCCTTCAACTTTTCCTTAGGCACTGGGAGAAAAGACAGAGCACAAAAGATGCAACCTCAAACCGAATTTCTAAGAGGAAGATGAGTCTCAGGGCAATGAGAAAAAGTAATAAAGAAAAATAATAAATAAAAATTCATCCACACTATATCTGCAAAAATAGAAAACGTGGATAGAGCCCCACATGTTAAAGAGTAGTATGGAGAGGAGGAGTATATGAAAATGCAAAAATATAGCAAAAAAAAAAAAAAAAAAAAAAAGGAACGAAAGATTAAAACTTTATCTTGAAAGAAACATACCTTTAAAATGTGAAGAAAAATTCCTAAAACCAAAGTTTTGCAGTCTAGGAAAAGATTTTAAAGTACAGATGGCCCCTGATTTATGACGGTTTCACCTGCAATATTTTCACCTTACAATAATGCAAAAGTGATACACATTCCGTAGATGATGTTTGCTGGGTTGGGTGTATTAAATGCAGTTTTTACTTACATACAATATTTTCAGCTTACGATGGGTTTATCAGGACATAACCCCATTGTAAGTTGAGGAGCATCTGTGTATGAATTCAGTGAAACAAGAAATCATGACGTAAGGTGACGTAAGGCAACAGAAAACTGAGACTGCAATGTGTGATGGTTAAATTCATGTGTTAACTTGATCAGGCCAGGGTGTGCCCAGGCTTTTGGTGAAACATTCTAGATGTGTTTGTGAGGATGTTTCTGGATGAGACTGAAATTTGAATCAATAGACCAAGTAAAGCAGATTGTTCTGTCTAATGCCGGTCGGCCTCATGCAATCAGTTGAGGATCTGAATAGAACAAAAAGGCTGAGTAAAAGGGAAACTCCTCCTACTTGACTGCTTTGAGTTGGGATGTCAGCCTTTTCCCGCCTTTGGACTCAAACTGAAACATTGGCTGTTCTTGGGTGTCAAGCTTGCACACTTTTGCATAGGAACTTACACTATTGCCTCTCGTGACTATCAGGGTTTTGGGCTGAGTTAAATCTAGACTACAGCCTAAAAATAGTTTTTACATTTGTAAATCATTTAAAAATAGTTTTGACATATGAAATACAAATGTGTCTGTCCGTGTAATTTTAACTGGAACACAGCCACACCCATTCATCTCTTACTATCTGTGGCTGCATTTGCTCTATAGGACAAATACGTAGTTGCAATAAGACTGTATGCCTGGCAAAGAGGAATATTTATTATTTTTCCCTTACAGATCTGATTTAGATAGAGCAAAACGTGGAGGAAAATTTAATAACCCTTCCTCTAAACCAAATTGTCTGCGACTTCCTCAAAAATAAATAAGCTAAAAGATTTTGAACAAAAATTCCATAGCTTAGAAGATCTAAAAGTAAACAACCAGACTTCCAAGTTTCAAAAAGAAAAGTAAACACTTAAAGCAAAGAAAGCAGAAATCATTAAGCAAAACAAAGGTTGTATTAAAACTATAAATGTATTCTGATGAAAAATTAACATCAAGTATATTACATATAAATAAATGTAGTAAATACATAGAAAAAAATCAGATTGGGTTAAAAAAAGATTAAATGTCATATATAAGAGAGTTAGAAACAAAGTTATTCAGAAAGATAAAAGGGAGGGCTGGGTGCGGTGGCTCACGCCTGTAATCCCAGCACTTTGAGAGGCTGAGGCGGTTGGATCACCTGAGGTCAGGAGTTCCAGAGCAGCCTAGCTGAAATGGCCAAACCCCATCTCTACCAAAAATACAAAAATTAGCCGGGCGTGGTGGCATGTGCCTGTAGTCCCAGCTACTTGGGAGGCTGAGGCAGGAGAATTGATTGAATCCGGGAGGCAGAGGTTGTAGTGAGCTGAGATCAAGCCACTGCACTCCAGCCTGGGTGACAGAGTG
>NW_022306106.1:0-3006 GCF_002776525.5 Piliocolobus tephrosceles | reverse complement strand
GGGAGTGCCGGACAATCGGTGCTGGTCAGCTGCTGCAGCCCGACCAGCGAGAGCTGAAGCAGGGCGAGGCATCGCCTCACCTGAGAAGCGCAAGGGGGAAGGGAGTCCCTTTTCCTAGCCAGGGGAATTGAGACACACAACACCTGGAAAATCGGGTAACTCCCACCCCAATACTGCGCTGTAAGCACACCGGCACACCAGGAGAATATATCCCATACCTGGCCGGGAGGGTCCCACGCCCACGGAGCCTCCCTCCTTGCTAACACAGCAGTCTGCGGCAATCTAACAGCAAGGCAGCAGCGAGGCTGGGGGAGTGGCGCCAGCCATCACTGAGGCTTAAGTAGGTAAACAAAGCCACTGGGAAGCTCGAACTGGGTGGAGCTCACAGCAGCTCAAGGAAACCTGCCTGTCTCTGTAGACTCCGCCTCTGGGGACAGGGCACAGCTAAAAAATAACAGGGGAAGCAGCAGAGGCCTGTGCAGACGCGAACGACTCTGTCTGACAGCTTTGAAGAGAGCAGTGGATCTCCCAACACGGAGGTTGAGATCTGAGAAGGGGCAGGCTGCCTGCTCAAGTGGGTCCCTAACCCCTGAGTAGCCTAACTGGGAGACATCCCCCACTAGGGGCAGTCTGACACCCCACACCTCACAGGGTGGAGTACACCCCTGAGAGGAAGCTTCCAAAACAAGAATCAGACAGGTGCACTCGCTGTTCAGCAATATTCCATCTTCTACAACCTCTGCTGCTGATACCCAGACAAACAGGGTCTGGAGTGGACCTCAAGCAATCTCCAACAGACCTATAGCTGAGGGTCCTGACTGTCAGAAGGAATACTATCAA
The DNA here is from genome assembly GCF_002776525.5 of Piliocolobus tephrosceles. Taxonomy (NCBI): domain Eukaryota; kingdom Metazoa; phylum Chordata; class Mammalia; order Primates; family Cercopithecidae; genus Piliocolobus; species Piliocolobus tephrosceles. Next base: position 2,166 of record NW_022306106.1, on the reverse strand, counting down.
ACAGGAAGGACACCTACACCAAAACCCCATCAGTACGTCACCATCATCAAAGACCAGAGACAGATAAAACCACAAAGATAGGGAAAAAGCAGGGCAGAAAAGCTGGAAATTCAAAAAATAAGAGCGCATCTCCCCCTGCAAAGAAGCACAGCCCATCGCCAGCCACGGATCAAAGTTGGTCAGAGAATGACTTTGACGAGATGAGAGAAGAAGGCTTCAGTCCATCAAACCTCTCAGAGCTAAAGGAGGAATTACGTACCCAGCGCAAAGAAACTAAAAATCTTGAAAAAAGAGTGGAAGAATTGACAGCTAGACTAATTAATGCAGAGAAGGTCATAAAAGAAATGACAGAGATGAAAACCATGACACGAGAAATACGTCACAAATGCACAAGCTTCAGTAACCGACTCGATCAACTGGAAGAAAGAGTATCAGCGATCGAGGATCAAATGAATGCAATGAAGCGAGAAGAGAAACCAAAAGAAAAAAGAAGAAAAAGAAATGAACAAAGCCTGCAAGAAGTATGGGATTATGTAAAAAGACCAAGTCTACGTCTGATTGGGGTGCCTGAAAGTGAGGGGGAAAATGGAACCAAATTGGAAAACACTCTTCAGGATATCATCCAGGAGAACTTCCCCAACTTAGCAGGGCAGGCCAACATTCAAATTCAGGAAATACAGAGAACGCCACAAAGATACTCCTCCAGAAGAGCAACTCCAAGACACATAATTGCCAGATTCACCGAAGTTGAAATGAAGGAAAAAATCTTAAGGGCAGCCAGAGAGAAAGGTCAGGTTACCCACAAAGGGAAGCCCATCAGACTGACAGCAGATCTCTCGGCAGAAACTCTACAAGCCAGAAGAGAGTGGGGGTCAATATTCAACGTTCTTAAAGAAAAGAATTTTCAACCCAGAATTTCATATCCAGCCAAACTAAGTTTCATAAGTGAAGGAGAAATAAAATTCTTTACAGATAAGCAAATGCTTAGAGATTTTGTCACCACCAGGCCTGCCTTACAAGAGACCCTGAAGGAAGCCCTAAACATGGAAAGGAACAACCGGTACCAGCCATTGCAAAAATATGCCAAAATGTAAAGACCATCGAGGCTAGGAAGAAACTGCATCAACTAATGAGCAAAATAACCAGTTAATATCATAATGGCAGGATTTAAGTTCACACATAACAATATTAACCTTAAATGTAAATGGACTAAATGCTCCAATTAAAAGACACAGACTGGCAAACTGGATAAAGAGTCAAGACCCATCAGTCTGCTGTATTCAGGAGACCCATCTCACATGCAGAGACATACATAGGCTCAAAATAAAGAGATGGAGGAAGATCTACCAAGCAAATGGAGAACAAAAAAAAGCAGGGGTTGCAATCCTAGTCTCTGAGAAAACAGACTTTAAACCATCAAAGATCAAAAGAGACAAAGAAGGCCATTACATAATGGTAAAGGGATCAATTCAACAGGAAGAGCTAACTATCCTAAATATATATGCACCCAATACAGAGCATGCAGATTCATAAAGCAAGTCCTTAGAGACTTACAAAGAGACTTAGACTCCCATACAATAATAATGGGAGACTTCAACACTCCACTGTCAACATTAGACAGATCAACGAGACAGAAAGTTAACAAGGATATCCAGGAATTGAACTCATCTCCGCACCAAGCGGACCTAATAGACATCTATAGAACTCTCCACCCCAAGTCAACAGAATATACATTCTTCTCAGCACCACATCACACTTATTCCAAAACTGACCACATAATTGGAAGTAAAGCACTCCTCGGCAAATGTAAAAGAACAGAAATGATAACAAACTGTCTCTCAGACCACAGTGCAATCAAACTAGAACTCAGGACTAAGAAACTCAATCAAAACCGCGCAACTACATGGAAACTGAACAACCTGCTCCTGAATGACTACTGGGTACATAACGAAAGGAAGGCAGAAATAAAGATGTTCTTTGAAACCAATGAGAACAAAGATACAACATACCAGAATCTCTGGGACACATTGAAAGCAGTGTGTAGAGGGAAATTTATAGCACTAAATGCCCACAAGAGAAAGCAGGAAAGATCTAAAATTGACACTCTAACATCACAATTAAAAGAACTAGAGAGGCAAGAGCAAACACATTCAAAAGCTAGCAGAA
>NW_022306105.1:0-16290 GCF_002776525.5 Piliocolobus tephrosceles | reverse complement strand
TTTTTTTTTTTTTTTTTTTTTTGAGACGGAGTCTTGCTCTGTCGCCCGAGCTGGAGTGCAGTGGCCAGATCTCAGCTCACTGCAAGCTCCGCCTCCCGGGTTTACGCCATTCTCCTGCCTCAGCCTCCGGAGTAGCTGGGACTACAGGCGCCCGCCACCTCGCCCGGCTAGTTTTTTTGTATTTTTTTAGTAGAGACGGGGGTTTCACCGTGTTAGCCAGGATGGTCTCGATCTCCTGACCTCGTGATCCGCCCGTCTCGGCCTCCCAAAGTGCTGGGATTACAGGCTTGAGCCACCGCGCCCGGCCTGAGGTTGTAGTAATTTACATTCTCATGAATGGTTTGTAACCTATTGGATTATTGGCATTTAAATAAAGTATGTTAATATTTAGTGAGGTTTCAAAATATTAACTGAATATTCATAGCAAATTACTCAACCTCTGTGTGCCTCATTTTCTTCGTCCATGAAAATGGAATAATAACAGTACCAATTTCATAAGCTTATGAGAATTAAGTTCATGTATGTAAAATAGATAGAACAGTATGGTACACACAAATGTTACACAACTGAATTAAGTTCATATATGTAAAATACATAGGACAGTATGGTACACACAAATGTTACATAACTACTTGTTTTATTAGCTTTATTTTATTTTATTTATTTATTTTTTGAGACGGAGTCTAGCTCTGTCGCCCAGGCTGGAGTGCAGTGGCCGGATCTCAGCTCACTGCAAGCCCCGCCTCCCGGGTTTACGCCATTCTCCTGCCTCAGCCTCCCGAGTAGCTGGGACTACAGGCGCCCGCCACCTCGCCCGGCTTGTTTTTTGTATTTTTTAGTAGAGACGGGGTTTCACTGTGTTAGTCAGGATGGTCTCGATCTCCTGCCCTTGTGATCCGCCCGTCTCGGCCTCCCAAAGTGCTGGGATTACAGGCTTGAGCCACCGCGCCCGGCCTATTAGCTTTATTTTTATTAGTTATTAGCCAAAGGCATTAGTGTGTATATCAGACCCTGGGGACGGAGGGGGTTTATGTTGTAGAGACATAAACACTGCAAAAGTGAATCTGACCATCATGTCTTTCCCAATGCCTCCTTGCTAATTCCATTTTCAGGCACCTCTTCCTTTTCCCTTGGCCTCCCCAGAAACTCAATTCCCCTCAATTCTGTTACATAAACAACTGACCTCTCTACCCCCTTTCCAACCCTAAGAAGGCCTTCTTTGCAGAACTAGCTTTGTGACTGTGGCCTGCTATCCTGTGAGCATTTTCCCCAGATCCAACCCCTCAGGACCACTTTGAGCTCTCTTTTTCTTTTGCCTCCCCCAATAGCTTCTGGGAGGAGCAGGGAATAAGATAGAGATTTCTTTCCCCACCAAACAGAATTTTGTCATCTCTCTTAGAAGGAAGAAGAAGCAACATTCAATTCTTAATTTTAATTATTTTGACTCATAAACAATTTAAAAACATTTTAACCACATTTAAAAATACATATTTTAAACATATTTAAAAATACATATTTTAAACATATTTAAATATATTTTATCCTCCATATTACGAAATTTCACTGGTGTGTTGCCTAGGTCTTGACGTTTTCATGACTGAAGTCTGTGAAAATGAGGTTCTAAATGCTAATCAGGGTTTCCTAATTCTGAGAAAGAAGTCAGGAAGGATGTTGTTAGCTCATTTGACCACAAATATAGCACTGATTCTGCCCAGGAGAAGAAGAAAATAAAGCAAAATGTGAGCAGTGCTGCTTTCTCAGCCTCAATTAACACCATCTCCTCCACTCTCTCCCAAGGACCTGATAAGACAGGCAGAAGCCCTTGTTCTTAAACAATACAGAGGGTCGGTAGGAAGGTCTCCAGGGAGATACTGGACCTCTTGCCACTAAATGCAGTTGGGGTCTCAAGTGATTAATGGAAAAATAAAACATGAGACTATATTTATATCCCACACTGTGGAGCACGTCATATCAGTTATACCTGATTATACAGCTTGGTGTTCCAAAACGTCATCAGCCTGAGACCACAGAATCAGGTTACATTTTCTTTTCTTTTTTTTTTTTTTTTTTTGAGACAGAGTCTTGTTCCCTCTCCCAGTCTGGATAGAGTGCGGTGGTGTGATCTTGGCTCACTGCAACCTCTGCCTCCCAGGTTCAAGCCATTCTCCTGCCTCAGCCTCCCGAGTAGCTAGGATTACAGGCAAGAGCCACCACGTCCGGTTAATTTTTGTATTTTTTTTTTTTTTTTTTTAGTAGAGACAGGGTTTCACTGTGTTGGCCAGGCTGGTCTCGAACTCCTTGATTTGTTTTTCTAAGACCAGTCCAGAGCGGGCACAAAAGAACCAGCGGGTAGGCAAGTGTAGGAGCAAAACTGCACATTTATTTTGGTAACCTAAGGTGTGCGGGAGAAGTCTGTCGGCCTCCGGCGAAGGAGGCCGGCAGAGTCAGGGGCGTTCCGCAGGTGTGACCAGGTAAATCTTGGTCTCTTCGGATGACGTCACCTGGCGCATGCCCAGTTGATCTGCACCTTCCCGGGCACCGGCTGCATTTTCGCGCGTTCGGGAAGAGTTGGTGGTGAAGAACCCAGAAGTGCACCATCTTGCCTCCGTTCATCCAAACAGTCCAACCTTTTATTGATAATAGTGATAAAGGGGCGCCGTGGTCTGTCTGGCTACTTCCTGCTGTTAAGGGGCGTCGTTAAGGTCAGGGCCCATGGTTGGTATTTGGACGCATGGATGAAAAATAAAATAAGGCACAGTATTAGTATAGGAATGAGGAATGGAAGCATTTGTTGGAATATGAGCAAAACCCAGAAGGATGGTCCCGGCAAGGTTGGGGAGTATGAGATAGTTAAGAAAATTTAGTAAGTTTGAGGCGAGTGGGGGAAAGCCAAACTGATTTCCACTGATTGCTTTCGGTAGGGGCCCTTTTTAGCTGGGAATGAGGAACCAGTGCGCAAAGTAGTTGTTGGCCAGGCAGCAATTAAGGGGTGGAGTTTTTCGTGGAGTGGATGGCTTTCCACTTTCTCCTACTACAGAGATATTGGATGGAAGGCTAGGTCCAGAGAAGGACGGCAAAACAGAATAGGTAGCCTCGCTGTTGATTAAAAAAGTAATTGTCTTACCCGCTACCAGGAGAGTTACCCGCGGCTTGGCGAGGGTGATGGGGGTCCCCGAGTCTTGGCACCTTCAGTTGTCGTCGTCGTCCAGATGTAGGAGCTGGAAGGAGCTCCCAGGATCCTGGGAAAGGGGGTCACGTGGAGGCGCGGCACCTGTTCTCAGGGTGGGGCAATCAGACTTCCAGTTTCCTCCCTGCTGGCAAGCAGGGCAGGGGGTTGCTGGTGGACGAGGGTTAGGACATTCACTGGCCTAATGTCCTGATGCCTTGCACTTATAGCAAGGCTGCGTTGGGGCTCGGGGACCTTGCGGACACCTGTTGGCATAGTGTCCTGCCTTGCCGCACTTATAGCAGGCAGGCTCCTTTTGTAGCTTTGGAGTCTGCGGGGTGTGTGCTCTCTGGTCTGGGGTTACGACTGGGCTGTAAAGCCGCTGCTAGGAGCTGTAACTTCTGTTCAAGGCAAGCCTGCCGTCTCCTCTCTGGAGCTATAGACCTTAAAGGCTAATTTAACTAGGTCTTGTATTGGTGTCTGAGGACCATCCTCTACCTTTTGAAGTTTTTTACGAATGTCAGGAGCTGATTGAGAAATGAAATAAGACGCCAAAATGGTGGAAAGATCGGCCAATGAAAAAGGGACATGTACTCTGACTACCCCCTCCGCCCCAGCCACCTCTCGCAAAGGTGCTAACACTGTAGGAGGGTGTGGGCAGAGATAGGGGACTCAAGACAGCCAGTTGGGGGCCCCGAAGGAGGCACGGGACCGAGTGGATTACTAGTAGATAAGGAGGAGGAAGGAGAAGTCTGGATGGGGGGAGGAGGAGGAGGAGTCTGGGCAGGAAGGGAGGGGGTGGAGAGAAGGAGTATAGGGACGAGAGCCGAAGGCCCAAAAGCCTTGTATGTAAATTTCGGACCACTTGCCTAGCCGCTGGCAGAAACTGCTGAGGTCGATCACGCCACAGTGGAAAGGAAAATTAACCACTTCCTCCTAAGGTCTTGTTCAAGCTGTAAGGTTTTTAAATTGGCTAGGAGGCACCCTAAGGGGGTGCTCTTTGGAAATTTGGACTGGGGGGGTTTCCCATTTGTTTCCTCTTTACCGACACACAATGGACACAATGGAAATGGAAGTGGATCTCTGCCTGGCTTCAAAGCGTCCTTTGGAACCAGCAGAGACAGACTGGAGGCTCTTGAAGCCAAGGTGGAGATTACCTTCAGGCGGACGTCTCCGTCCTGAACGGGTCTCCGGACCCGAGCCACATGGTGGCTCCAAATGGACCTCGGACCTGCGCAGGATTTTGGCCGAGGGACACAATGGAAATGGAAGTGGATCTCTGCCTGGCTTCAAAGCGTCCTTTGGAACCAGCAGAGACAGACTGGAGGCTCATGGAGCCAAAGTGGAGATTACCTTCAGGCGGACGTCTCCGTCCTGAAGGGGTTTCCCGAGCCACTTGGTGGCTCCAAATGGACCTCGGACCTGCACAGGATTTCTGGCAGAGGGAGGTAAAGAGAAGACAAGGGCACTTACCCCAGAGAGGCCATGAGAGTGAGGGAAGCGGGTCTCAGGTCCTGGTCCGTCTGCGGTGTGGAAGCACGAGGAGGTTCCTCAATCCCTAGAGGCCTGAGGAGGGGTCTCCTCCCGGGTCTTCGGCACCAACTGATTTGTTTTTCTAAGACCAGCCGAGAGCGGGCACAAAAGAACCAGCGACCAGGCAAGGGTAGGAGCAAAACTGCACATTTATTTTTGGTCACTTAAGGTGTGGGGGAGAAGTCTGTCGGCCTCCGGCGAAGGAGGCCGGCAGAGTCCCCCGTGGGGCTCTTGGATGGACTTCCCACAGTCCCGACATCCCGACAGGAGCGGGGCTGTGAGAAGGCCGGGTGGCTCACTGGCCAAGAGTGGCTTTTCTAGGAGTGGGAGGGCAATAGGCGGGACACGGGCGTGTCAGGGGCGTTCTGCAGGTGCGACCAGGTAAATCTTGGTCTCTTCGGATTGACCTCACCTGGCGCATGCCCAGTTGATCTGCACCTTCCCGGCGCCGGCTGCATTTTCGCGCATGCGGGAAGAGTTGGTGGTGAAGAAGAACCCAGAAGTGCACCATCTTGCCTCCGTTCGTCCAAACACTCCTGACCTCAAGCGATCCACCCACCTAGGCCTCCCAAAATGTTGGGATTACAGGCGTGAGCCACTGTGCCTGGCCACATTTTCTCTTTTTTCTTTTCTTTTTTTTTTTGAGACGGAGTCTTGCTCTGTCACCCAGGCTGGACTGTGGTGGTGCGATCTCGACTCACTGCAAGCTCCGCCTCCCAGGTTCACGTCATTCTCCTGCTTCAGCCTCCGGAGTAGCTGGGACTACAGGCACATCCCACTGAGCCCAGCTAATTTTGTGTATTTTTAGTAGAGACTGGGTTTCACCGTATTAGCCAGGATGGTCTCGATCTCCTGACCTCGTGATCCACCCACCCTGGCCTCCCAAAGTGCTGGGATTAAAGGTATGACCCACTGTGCCTGGCTGACTTTTTTTTTTCTTTTGAGACGGAGTTTTTGCTCTTGTTGCCCAGGCTGGAGTGCAGTGGTGCGATCTCAGCTCACTGCAAACTCTGCCTCCCAGGTTCAAGCGATTCTTTTGCCTCAGCTTCCCTAGTAGCTGGGATTACAGGTAGGTGCAACCACTCCCGGCTAATTTTGTATTTTCAGTAGAGACAGGGTTTCTCCATGTTGGTCAGGCTGGTCTCAAACTCCCGACCTCAGGCAATCTGCCCGCCTTGGCCTCCCGGAGTGCTCGGATTACAGGCATGAGCCACCGCGCCTGGCCTGACATTTTCGTTAATACACAAATTTCAATGATTCCAGTCATCTTATCTGGAATATAACAAGCTAATTTTTTTTTTTTTTTTTTTTTTGTGAGTCAGTTTCGCTCTGTCACCCAGGCTGGAGTGCAATGGCGTGATCTTGGCTCGCTGCAACCTCTGCCTCCCGGGTTCAAGCGATTCTCCTGCCTCAGCCTCCTGAGTAGCTGGGATTACAGGCACACACCACCACACTCGACTAATTTTTTGCATTTTTAGTAGAGACAGGGTTTCGCCATGTTGCCCAGACTGGTCTCAAACACCTGAGCTCAGGCAATCTGCCCTTCTGGGCCTCCCAAAGTGCTAGGATTAGAGGCGTGAGCCACTGCACCTGGCCTGAGAGGCTAATTCTTATTATTAGACTTCCCTTTACTTGTTTGTGGCAGGAATACTGGGAGAAAGTCAGTATGACCCTGGCATTTGCAGGTTTCCTCCCCAAGTACATTTGCCACCCTCCCTTGCTCCATAGCTCTCAGGTCACCTGATGCCATCTAGGGACTGGCTTCTCCCTGACTGCTGCTGCTCCATTCCCCAGATGTGTTTCCCCACGCCTGGACACAGGCTTTACCCTTTACTCCCCAAAGAATACCTAAAACCGGCCGGGCGCGGTGGCTCAAGCCTGTAATCCCAGCACTTTGGGAGGCCGAGACGGGCGGATCACAAGGTCAGGAGATCGAGACCATCCTGGCTAATATGGTGAAACCCCGTCTCTACTAAAGAATACAAAAAACTAGCCGGGCGAGGAGGCTGGCGCCTGTAGTCCCAGCTACTTGGGAGGCTGAGGCAGGAGAATGGCGTAAACCTGGGAGGCGGAGCTTGCAGTGAGCTGAGATCCGGCCACTGCACTCCAGCCTGGGCGACAGAGCGAGACTCCGTCCCTCGCAAAAAAAAAAAAAAAAAGAATACCTAAAACCAACAAGTAGGTGCCAGGGGAAAAAAAAAAAAAAAGCCTGACAGAAGTCTTGAGGATCACAGAAGGGAATGACTCTAAAATGGAGGAAAATCTAAACACGAGGGGATGTACCACTGCTCTTTGAGTCTGTTAGTCCACACCCTCCCTAGGGTACCCTTTACCAGGGCTGGCTTCTTAGGCCTGTGACCTATGCCATCACACTGGTCCCCAGTCTTAGAAGGGGCTTCATGCTTAGTGATCTCCTGTCATCATCTTGAAATTCTTAATAATTTTTGAATAAAAGATATTCTTAATTTTCATTCTGCACTTAGCCCTGCAAATTATGTAGTGATTCATGCCTTCTAGTAACCATTCTCCTCTTTAACCCCCTACCTGCCTGTATGTGCAGAGACTAGTCCCACCTCTTGCCAACAAAAGCGCCCATGATTATAGTCAACCCAGGCACACTGTTGCTCCACAGATGCAAAAAACCTTGCTCACGATGAAGGCTTAGGAGTGAAATTGTCCTTCAAGTACCATAACCACAAGATAGTGATACAAACAGATAACCAGCATCTATTTGGGGTAATATTGACAAAATTATCCAAATGTGGTAGATTCAGATATTTGGTCCCATGTAGACCAAAAACCAAGCAAATAAATTTTTATTTAAAGATGTTTGTTTTGGTTAAAGGGCTTGGCCTCACTTAGATGGACTCACCCTGTACATGAGGGTGCTTGGGGGAGAGGCTAGAGTGTCTCGTGACACGAAAACATTCTATTTATTTTATTTTTTGTTTATTTATTTTTTTGAGACGGAGTCTTGCTCTGTTGCCCAGGCTGGAGTGCAGTGGCCAGATCTCAGCTCACTGCAAGCTCCGCCTCCCGGGTTCACGCCATTCTCCTGCCTCAGCCTCCTGAGTAGCTGGGACTACAGGCTCCTGCCACCTTGCCTGGCTAGTTTTTTGTATTTTTTTTTTAGTAGAGACAGGATTTCACCGTGTTAGCCAGGATGGTCTCGATCTCCTGACCTCGTGATCCGCTCGTCTCGGCCTCCCAAAGTGCTGGGATTACAGGCGTGAGCCACCGCGCTCGGCCCTATTTTATTTATTTATTTATTTTTTTTTTTTGAGACAGAGTCTCGCTCTCTCGAGCCCAGGCTGGAGCACAGTGGTGGGATCTCGGCTCACTGCAACCTCCGCCTCCTGGGTTCAGGTGATTCTCCTGCCTCAGCCTCCCAAGTAGATGGGATTACAGGCGCCCGCCACCATGTCTGGCTAACTTTTTGTATTTTTAGTAGAGATGGGGTTTCACTATGTTGGTCAGGCTGGTCTCGAATTCCTGACCTCAGGTAATCCATCCGCTTTGGCGTTCCGAAGTGCTGGGATTACAGGCGTGAGCCACCATGCCTGGCTGACACAAAAACATTCTGAAGAATTTGGCTACTGCACTGATCTCCTGCCCACCTGCATTCTCATCTCCACCCCCAATTCTCCACCTCCTACACCCCTCCCCCTAGTCCACCTCAGCCCCTCGGGACAATTTAAGTAATTTTCCAGCCCTGACTCTGAAGTTATCTCCCCAGCAGGAGTCGCAAGGGTGAGTGGTAGAGGGGTGAAGACCCTCAGTGACCAGCTATAGTCTGAGCTGGGAAGGGACAAAGGCAAGAAGAAGGAGGAAATGGGTCACTGCCCATGGCTGGCAGAGCAACTGCTGTGCCTGAGCTTTTATTCTGCTAACAAATCTTTGCTCTCTTCACCAGTGACCCACATGAACTGTCATTCCCAACTGCAATAAAGTGGGGCAAGAACTGAAAAGGGCTGACTCCACAGCTGTGGATAAGAGTTCCCTGGCAGGAGAAGAAAGACCAAAAGACATTGGGCTTTCATGGAGGCAAAAGAAACAACGAGAGTCTGAGACAAGGAAATTAAAAAACAAAACAAAACAAAACAAAAAAACCTCTGAAAAGCCTAATTGCCCCTAAATGCCTCGACACCAAAACTTTGTCATTTTTTCTTTTTTGTGGCTGTCTTCTCATTTTATTTTTAATTATTTTTTTTGTTTCTGAGACGGAGTTTCGCTCCTGTTGCCCAGGCTGGAGTACAATGGTTCGATCTTGGCTCACTGCAACCTCTGCCTCCCAGGTTCAGGCGATTCTTCTGCCTCAGTCTCCCAAAAAGCTGGGATTACAGGCGTGCGCCACCATGCTTGGCTAATTTTTGCATTTTTGGGAGTGACGGGGTTTCACCATGTTGGTCAGGCTGATCTGGAACTCCTGACCTCAGGTGAGCCACCCGCCCGGGCCCCCAAAGTGCTGGGATTACAAGCGTGAGCCACCACGCCCAGGCTGTCTTCCTATTTTAAACACCCTTTATGTTCCAAGTGAGGTAAAGGTGAGGCATAAAAGGAAGAATGGCTGCAGAGCCTCATTAAGCTGGGAGCTAGGATCACAGGAGCTAGTGGAGATCTTGGGTGAATCCTACTGTTTGTTGAACAAGTCCTGGAAACGCCCGCTCATTTGGCTACCTCTTCCTTTCCTGCACACAGGAATTTAACAAGTTTCTTCTGGGCCGGGCGCAGTGGCTCAAGCCTGTAATCCCAGCACTTTGGGAGGCCGAGACGGGTGGATCACAAGGTCAGGAGATCGAGACCATCCTGTCTAACACGGTGAAACCCCGTCTCTACTAAAAAATACAAAAAACTAGCCGGGTGAGGTGGCGGGCGCCTGTAGTCCCAGCTACTCCGGAGGCTGAGGCAGGAGAATGGCGTGAACCCATGAGCTGAGATCCGGCCACTGCACTCCAGCCTGGGCAATAGAGCGAGACTCCGTCTCAAAAAAAAAAAAAAAAAAAAAACAAGTTTCTTCTACAGCCTGGTGACTTTGTGATCTCTTGGCCTTGGTCATGTTCTCTCTCCCACCCTAGCCCCAGAGACTCTTCCTCTTCTCCTTGGCAGTTCGAGCCCCAGAGTGTTATTTTTCAGTCGGCAGCAGAGGGCGATCTGGCCCCGGAGAATGACCCGGTCAACTCAGGCCGTACGCCTGGGTTGCTAATGACTTGCAGCTCCATCAACATAAAGCTGAATTCTTCACAAAGGAACACTGTCACTAAGCTTTTTCCTTTTCATTCTTGAAAGCTCCACTGCCTTAGCTAACCCCTTCCCCCTCCCGCCTTCATTCCTGCTCTCTTTCCTCTCCCAACCTCTTGGAAGCAGCAGGAAATGAACAAGGTCCACAGTGGAGAAAAACAAATCCCAGGGCCCCGCTGAGGAAAACCACAGGAAAATGACCAAGTGGCATTAGCAGCTGCAGGAGTTTTAGGTAGCTGTGTGGTGTGCGTGTCTGTGTATGTGTGTGTGAGAGAGAGGATCCCACATAGCAGTACTTTTCATAGTTTAGCATAACATAAAAATCACCTGGAGAGCTTGTTAAAACACAGCTTCCTGTGCCTTATCCAGGAATTCCTATTTAGTAGGTCTGCAGTGGGGCCCAAGAATTTGGATATTTTAATGATGCCAGTGGAGGACTGACCACATTTTGAGCAGCACTGCTGTGCACAAATGTAGTGAAATAGAATGTATAGATCTGAGTCAGGGGCTTGCTTGGATAAAATCCTGATTCGATGGCCTCTCCCAGAAGTCAGGTCAGATCCTTCCAATTCCAGGCCAGAAGATTTCATAGATCAGCCTACAGCTGTTCCCTCCCCTTGGAAAAGGAGCTGAGAATGTATCAACAAGAGCATTGTTTGGAGAGAGCTAAGCTCAGATAATAGGCTGGTTCTCCATTGACTGTTTCTTTCATCCCAACTGGCAGAAGAATCACAGAAGTCCCCTCCTTTCCCCTCCAGCAGAGATGAATACTCTACCTACTTAAAAATCAAGAATTCTTCTGACTTTGGCTGTGTCCAAGTCAGACCTCTGACCTCTCCCCTCCTCAGCACCCTCCAGATCTGAGAACCTCCAGAGTCACCAAGGCTTGTGGAAAGAGCTGGTTATCTTCAAGATACCCAGAGGCGCTTGGGCTGATTTAAAGAGCACCACTCCCTTCTGTTTATGCAGCAGAAGATAACAAGACAGACAAAAGTGCTGCTATGGTCTGAATGTTGATGGAATTTAGGACCTGATGTGATACCAATTAAGAGATGGGGACTTTAGGAATTGATTAGGTCAGAAGGCTACAGCCCTCATGAATGGGATTAGTGCCCTTGTAAAAGAGACTGGAGGGCCAGGTGTGGTGGATCATGCCTGTAATCCCAGCACTTTGGGAGGCTGAGGCAGGCAGATCACTTTGGGTCAGGAGTTCTAGACCAGCCTGGCAAAATGGTGAAACCACATCTCTACGAAAAATATTTAAAAATTAACTGGGCGTGGTGGCGCACGCCTGTAGTCCCAGGTATTCAGGAGGCTGAGGCAAGAGAATCGCTTGAATACAGGAGGCAGAGGTTGCAGTGAGCTGAGATCGCGACACTGCACTCCAGCCTGGGCATTAGAGCAAGACTGTCTCAAAAAAAAAAAAAAAACGAGGCTGGAGGGAGGCTGTGAGACACATTTAGAAAGCATCATTTATGAGGAAGCCCTCTTTGGGCTCCAAATCTGTTGGCAGCTTGATCTTGGGACTTCCCAGCCTCCATATATGGTACCAATCCTTCTTTAGTTTTAGTGTCCATATCACAGAAGGGCTCATGTTGTAAAAGAAGTCAAAAGCAGCCTTGAATAATCAGAACCCTTCTGCCAGATTGTCTAATGTCAATTTGTTTTCTGGAACTATTGCTTCTACATTTTCTTCCTCTTCATCTGGTTCTGGTTTGGAAGCACTTATCTCCATCAAGTCATCTTCTGTTAATTCCTCAGGTGTGGTGTCTATTAGCTTTTGAATTTCTCCAAGATCTATATCTTGAAACCCTTTATCTCCCACCTTTTTTGCCACATCCACAATCTCTTTCATGATTTCCTTGATTGCTTCTGTCATATATCCTGACAAGTCATGCACAACATCTGGACACAGTTTTCTCCAGCAGGAATTTATTGTTTTGGACTTGATGGCTTTCATAGCTTTTTCTATAACAATGATGATGTCTTCAATGGTGTAATACTTCCAGACTGTAGTGATGTTCCTCTCTATCAGGGTCATCTTCCATACTGCTGACAATCCTTTCCATAGAGTATCATGTGTAATGGGCCTTAAAGGTCCTTATGAACCCCACATCTAGAGGCTGAATTAGAGACATGTTTGGGGGCAACAGACCACTCTGACACCTTCGGTGTTGAACTCATGGGGTTCTGGGTGGCCAGGGGCATTGTCCAATATCCAAAGAACTTTAAAAGGCAGTCCTTACTGGCAAGGTACTTCCTGACTTCAGGGACAAAGCATCAGTGGAACCAATCCAGAAAAAAGGATTCTCATTATCCAGGCCTTCTTGTTCCACAACTAAAAGACTGGCAGCTGGTATTTATCTTTTCCCTGCAAAGCTTGAGGGTTAGCAGCTTTACAGATAAGGGCAGTCTTAATCTAAACCTGACTGCATTTGTACAAACAGAAGAGATAGCCTATCACTTCCTGCCTTAAATCCTGGTACTCGCTTCTCTTCCTTACTAATAAATGTCTTTTGTGTCATTTTTTCCCCAGAATCAAGCACTTTCTTTCTTTTTTTTTTTTTAATTTTTTTTTTAATTTTTTTTTTTTTTTTGAGACGGAGTCTTGCTCTGTCGCCCAGGCTAGAGTGCAGTGGCCGGATCTCAGCTCACCGCAACCTCTGCCTCCTGGGTTCACGCCATTCTCCTGCCTCAGCCTCCCGATTGGCTGGGACCACAGGCGCCCACCACCTCGCCCGGCTAATTTTTTGTATTTTTAGTAGAGACAGGGTTTCACCGTGTTAGCCAGGAGGGTCTCGATCTCCTGACCTCGTGATCCGCCCGTCTCGGCCTCCCAAAGTGCTGGGATTACAGGCTTGAGCCACCGCGCCCGGCCCCTAATTTTTTAATTTTAATTTTTATTTTTTTTGAGATGGAGTCTCACTCTGTCGCCCAGGCTGGAGTGCAGTGGCACGATCTCGGCTCACTGCAAGCTCCACCTCCCGGGTTCACTCCATTCTCCTGCCTCAGCCTCCCCAGCAGCTGGGACCACAGGCACACGCCGCCACACCCGGCTAATTTTTGTATTTTTAGCAGAGACAGGGTTTCACCGTGTTAGCCAGGATGGTCTCGATCTCCTGACCTTGTAATCCGCTCACCTCAGCCTCCCAAAGTGCTGGGATTACAGGCGTGAGCCACCGCGCACTCAAGCACTTTCATCTGCATTAAAAACCTATTCAGGTAGATATCCCTTTTCCTCAATGATTTTCATAATGTCTGGAAAATCATTTGCTGCCTCTTAGTTGACAGAAGCTAATTCTCTTGTTATCTTGACATTTTTAAACCCAAACTTCTTTCTAAAATTACCAAACAATCCTTTGCTAGCATTAAATTCTCTTGCTTTAGATTTTACCTTCTTTTTGCTTCAAGTTGTCATATAATGATTTTGCTTTTTCTGTAATCATATTAGAGTATACAGGTATTTCTTATAGCAACACCGCACCGATATAAAAGTTGCATTTTCAGTACAAGATATAAAGGTAGTTTGCAAAAAGTGCAAGGTTTTTGTGACTGCTGGTGTAGCTGCAGTGACAGTTCACAAATTTCCTTTCTTTCTTTCTTTCTTTTTTTTTTAATGGTTCTTATGCTGGATTCATTTATCTTGAAATGGCAGACAACTACAAGCTGCAGGCCTCAAAATATGGAAAAATCAAGCAATTCAACTTTTTCTTGTAATGACATAACTATTCCGTGCTTCATGGGAGCACTTCCAGCATCACTAGTGGCACTTCATATGATCCCAAGGTGTTATTCAAGGTTTATGGTATTGCACTAAACATGATGAAAACTACGTGAGAACTGAGAGATCACTTTTTTTTTTTTTTTTTGAGACAGAGTTTCACTCTTGTTGCCCAGGCTGAAGTGCAATGTTTGCAATATCGGCTCACTGCAACCTCCGCCTCCTGGATTCAAGCAATTCTCCTGCCTCAACCTCCTGAGTAACTGGGATTACAGGCATACGCCACCATGCCCGGCTCATTGTTTTTTGTGTCTTTAGTAGAGATGGGGGTTTCATCATGTTGGCCAGGCTGGTGTCGAACTCCTGACCTCAATTGATCTGCCCACGTCAGCCTCCCAAAGTGCTGGGATTATAGGTGTGAGCCACTGTGCCCAGCCTACCACAGTTAATTGTATGCAGTTGTGATTTAATACTGCATCCTTATGTTTGCATTTATTTCCACTGTGAATGATGCAAATGTTTTTAAGTGTATTTATGTGTAAGTTTTTTTTTGTTTTTTTTTTTTGTTTGTTTTTTTTTTTGAGACGGAGTCTCGCTCGGCCACCCAGGCTGGAGTGCAGTGGCTGGATCTCAGCTCACTGCAAGCTCCGCCGCCCGGGTTTACGCCATTCTCCTGCCTCAGCCTCCTGAGTAGCTGGGACTACAGGCGCCCGTCACCATGTCCGGCTAGTTTTTTGTATTTTTTAGTAGAGACGGGGTTTCACCATGTTAGCCAGGATGGTCTCGATCTCCTGACCTTGTGATCCGCCCGTCTCGGCCTCCCAAAGTGCCGGGATTACAGGCTTGAGCCACCGTGCCCGGCCTATGTGTAAGTTTTTATTAAAAAAAATTTTTTTTTGAGACAGTCTTGTTCTGTCGCCCAGGCTAGAGTGCAATGGCACGATCTCAACTCACTGCAATCTCTAACTTCTGGGTTCAAGCAATTCTCCTGCCTCAGCCTCCCAAGTAGCTGGGATTACAGGCACGTGCCACCACGCCCGGCTAATTTTTTGTATTTTTAGTAGAGACAAGGTTTCATCATGTTGTCCAGGTTGATCTCAAACTCCTGACCTTAGGTGATCCACCTGCCTTGGCCTCCCAAAGTGCCAGGATTATAGGTGTGAGCCACCGTGCCTGGCCTCCGAGAAATTTTAATTTTTTGTAACAAATTTATGTATCTTTTATGGCAGTAAATAATAAAGTACACTAATATCTACATATATTTTATGCATTTATGACACACTCAACTTTTTCTTCTTTTTTTTTTTTAGAGATGGAGTCTTGCTCTGTCGCCCAGGCTGGAGTGCAGTGGCATGATCTCGGCTTAATGCAAGCTCCGCTTCCCGGGTTCATGCCGTTCTGCCTCAGCCTCCCAAGTGGCTGGGACTACAGGTGCCCGCCACCATGCCCGGCTAATTTTTTGTATTTTTCATTTTTAGTAGAGAAGGGGTTTCACTGTGTTAGCCAGGATGGTCTCGATCTGCTGACCTCATGATCCACCTGTCTTGGTCTCCCAAAGTGCTGGAATTACAGGCGTGAGCCACTGTGCCCAGCCCAACTTTTTCTTTTTTTTTTTTTTTTTTGAGACGGAGTCTCGCTCTGTTGCCCGGGCTGGAGTGCAGTGGCCGGATCTCAGCTCACTGCAAGCTCTGTCTCCCGGGTTTACGCCATTCTCCTGTCTCAGCCTCCCGAGTAGCTGGGACTACAGACGCCCGCCACCTCGCCCGGCTAGTTTTTTGTATTTTTTTTTTTTTAGTAGAGACGGGGTTTCACCGTGTTAGCCAGGATGGTCTCGATCTCCTGACCTCGTGATCCGCCCGTCTCAGCCTCCCAAAGTGCTGGGATTACAGGCTTGAGCCACCGCGCCCGGCCAACTTTTTCTTAATTTAAAAAATATTTCTAGGCCAGGCGTCATGGCTCACGCCTGTAATCCTAACACTTTGGGAAATCAAGAAGGGCAGACCACCTGAGGTCAGGAGTTCAAGACCAGCCCACCTCTACTGAAAATACAAAATTAGCTGGGCATGGTGGCACATGCCTGTAATCCCAGCACTTTGGGAAGCTGAGGCAGGCGGATCACCTGAGGTCAGGAGTTCAAGAGCAGCCTGACCAACATGGAGAAGCCCCGTCTCTACTAAAAATACAAAATTAGCTGGGCATGGTGGCGCATGCCTGTAATCCCAGCTACTCAGGAGGCTGACGCAGGAGAATCGCTTGAACCCAAGAGGCGGAGGTTGCGGTGAGCCAAGATCATGCCACTGCACTCCAGCCTAGGTGACAGAGTGAGACTCTGTCTTTTTTTTTTTTTTTTTTTTTTTGAGACGG
Organism: Piliocolobus tephrosceles; assembly: GCF_002776525.5. Classification (NCBI taxonomy): domain Eukaryota; kingdom Metazoa; phylum Chordata; class Mammalia; order Primates; family Cercopithecidae; genus Piliocolobus; species Piliocolobus tephrosceles. The sequence goes on along the minus strand of NW_022306105.1, from coordinate 268 downwards.
AGTCTTGCTCTGTCGCCCAGGCTGGAGTTCAGTGGCCGGATCTCAGCTCACTGCAAGCTCCGCCTCCCGGGTTTACGCCATTCTCCTGCCTCAGCCTCCCAAGTAGCTGGGACTACAGGCGCCCGCCACCTCGCCCGGCTATTTTTTTTGTATTTTTTAGTAGAGACGGGAGTTTCACCGTATTAGCCAGGATGGTCTCGATCTCCTGACCTCGTGATCCGCCCGTCTCTACTAAAAAATACAAAAAACTAGCCGGGCGAGGTGGCGG
>NW_022306104.1:0-1699 GCF_002776525.5 Piliocolobus tephrosceles | reverse complement strand
TGTTCTGTATCAAGTAAGTTTTAGCCACTGAAATGACAAAACATGTTTCATGAACTCAAAATTCAAAACAAAACTAATTGCTCTCATGAAATGTTTCTCAGTGCCTATAGAAAAAAATGAGAATGATTTTCTATGGTACAAAAAATAAAACTGTTTCATTTCTTAAAAATCTAAATTTCTTCTGAATGTTATCTAAAAGGTAACCTGAGAATTTTCTTAAAACATTTATATTATCTTATTTTATGAAGATACTGGAACTTTCAAGTTCCAAAGTAGCAGGATATATGCAAATTGGCTTTATTCCCCACCACAGATCATCCAAAACAAATATACAGCACTAATATTATTGAGAGGTGACAATGTGCTAGCAGTCCTCACAGTGCCTCCTCACCTTTGGCGTCCCCTCTGGCTGCGCTTGAGGAGCCCTTCAGCCCACCACTGCACTGTGGGAGCCTCTCTCTGCTTGTGGTGGCCGCCGGCACTGCCAGCCCAGGGCAGTGAGGGGCTTAGCACCCAGACCAGCACTTGCCTAGGTTGCGCCGGGTCCCCCAGCATTGGCAGCCCGCATGCACCATGCTTGAATTCTCACCGGGCCTCAGCCACCTCCCTGCCCCCCCAACAGGGAAGGGCTCCCAACCTGCAGCCTGCCATGTCCAAGCCCCTCCCTCCTCAGTGGGCTCCCGCGCCCAGAGCCTCCCCGATGGGCGCCGCCCCCTGCTCCTTGACTCCCAGTCCCATGACTGCCCAAGGGCTGAGGAGTGCAGACACAGCTGGGACTGGCAGGCAGCTCCGCCTGCAGCCCTGTTGTGGGCTCCACTAGATGAAGCCAGCTGGGCTCCTGAGTCTAGTGGGGACTTGGAGAACTTTTATGTCTAGCTAAGGGATAGTAAATGTACCAGTCAGCACTCTGTGTCTAGCTCAGGGTTTGTAAATACACCAATCAGTACTCTGTATCTAGCTAACCTAGTGGGGACTTGGAGTACTTTTCTGTCTAGTACTCTGTGTCTAGCTAAAGGATTGTAAATGTACCAATGAGCACTCTGTGTCTAGCTCAGGATTTGTAAATACACCAATCAGCACTCTGGGTCTAGCCCAGGGTTTCTAAATACACCAATCAGTACTCTTTGTCTAGCTAACCCAGTAGTAACTTGGAAAACTTTTCTGTCTAGCACTCTGTGTCTAGCTCAGGGATTGTAAATGCACCAGTCAGCACTCTGTCAAAATGGACCAATCAACTCTCTGTAAAATGGACCAATCAGCAGTATGTGGGTGGGGTCAGATAACAGAGTAAAAGCAGGCTGCCTGAGTCAGCCAGAGGCAACCCTCCTGGGTCCCCTTCCACACTGTGGAAGCTCTATTCTTTCGCTCTTTATAATAAATCTTGCTGCTGCTCACTCTTTGGGTCCATGCTGCCTTTAAGAGCTGTAACATTCACCGCAAAGGTCTCCACCTTTACTCCTGAAGCCAGCAAGGCCACGAACTCACTGGGAAGAATGAACAACTCCAGATGCCTCGCCTTTAAGAGCTGCAACACTCATTGCCAAGGTTTGCAGCTTCACTCCTCTCAGCCAGACCACGAACCCACCAGAAGGAAGAAGCTCCAGACATAACTGAACATCTGAAGGAATCAACTCCAGACACACCATCTTTACGAACTGTAACACTCACCGCGAGGGTCCGTGGCTTCATTCTTGAAGTC
>NW_022306103.1:0-1584 GCF_002776525.5 Piliocolobus tephrosceles | reverse complement strand
AAAAAAAACAAAATTGAAACGTATGTCAAAGTAAATAAAAATCAGAATATAGAAGAAAAGTTAAAAAATAAAAATACGAAGTTATTTTTAAGTAAGATAAATGAACAAATAAATAAAGAGTCAAACGATTACAATTTAGATAAAAACATACAGGTAGTACCAGAAAAAAAAAGTAGTGACCAAAAGAAAAAAAGTGTTGAGAAAAAATCCGCAAGTAATTCGAAAAAAGAGTTACATTTTAAAACAGTTTACAAAAATTATAAAGAAAATAATCTTACACATAATAACAGTAGTAGTAATAATAATAGTAACAATAGTAGTAATAATAATAATAAGAGCAAGAGTAATAATAGTAGTAATATTTTTATTAATACATCTGTAAAAAGTAGTAATAAAATGAACAAAAATATTAGTAAAAATATTATTAATGAAAAATATAGTAATAAAAAACAAAATTTGAACAAAACAAGTTTGTGTATAAGTAGAAATAAAAATAACAATATTCAAGTAGGGACTAATAAAAGTAAAGTAGGAAGTAGAGAAAATAAAACAGTGTCGTCACAGTTGTGTGCTCGAATTATACAGACAAAGAAAGATAACCAACCTGTTTTAAAAAATAATATAAATAATAATTTTGAACATATTCTTGCCATCACTTCTCTTAGTAATATTAATACCGACAACAATAGTGATAAAAATTATATTGATAAAATAAGCTATTTTCCAATCGAAAATGAAGAAAATAAATGTATAATAAAAGTTGATAAATTAAAAGAAAGTAATATAAAAACAACAAGTAAAAAAAATAAAAAAAATAAAAAAACTACCTGTTTTCATGAATGCACTTTAACCGAAAGAAAAAAAAAAAATATGAATAAAATACAAAGTAATTATAGTTGTGCATTTAGTTTTATAAATAACAAAGAAAATAACAATAAAAAAAAAGAAGAAAATAAGAATAAACAGAAAGAAGTGGAGATATTTAATAATAATAAATTTTTTGATGGTGATAATTCTTATAATAGTAGTGACAATAACAATGATAGTAAGCATAAAACAATAAATAATAAAATCGACTTTGGTTTATTAACAGATTTTTTAAATAATAATAGTGTCTTTATAAACAACAGGTATAATAATGAAAATTGGTATAACGAAAGTAAATATAACGAAAGTAGAAATAATTCATTAGTTCTTAGTATTTCCGCATCTTCCAATTTAATTTCTTCACTTTCTTCCTACAATTTTTTAAAAAACAAAAATAATAAAAATAGCGTTATAAAACAACATGAACAACATGAACAACATGGACAACATGGACAACATGAACAACATGGACAACATGGACAACATGGACAAGCAATAAAAATAACACCAATCCCTAACGAACTAAACACTAACCAACGTGATAAAAAAAAAATTAAATTACACAACAACTGCGAAAATAGTTATGAACAAAAAAAAATTCATGTTAAGAATAAAAATATTGATATAAATAAAAAAGAAAATGGCACATTTTCTAGCAATAATATCTTATGCAATGAAAATAATAGTAGTACAAATTGTTTAAAAAAAAAAAACGTA
>NW_022306102.1:0-4312 GCF_002776525.5 Piliocolobus tephrosceles | reverse complement strand
TCCGGCCACTGCACTCCAGCCTGGGCGGCAGAGCGAGACTCCGTCTCAAAAAAAAAAAAATAAATAAAATAAAGTGAGGGTTGTTTTTATTTATGTATATTTTATTTTATTTTATTTTATTCTATTTTATTTTATTCTATTCTATTCTATTCTATTATTTTATTTTATTATTTTAATTTAATTTAATTTTATTTTATTTTTACAGAGTCTAGCTTTGTTGCCTAGGCTGGAATGCAGTGGTGCAATCTTGACTCACTACAACCTCCGCCTCCCAGGTTCAAGCAATTCTCCTGCTTCAGACTCCTGAGTAGCAGGGATTACAGCCATGCATCACCACACCTGGCTAATTTTTGTACGTTTAGTAGAGACGGTGTTTCCCCATGCTGTCAAGGCTGGTCTTGAACTCCTGGTCTCATGTGATCTGCCAGCCTCGGCTTCCCAAAGTGCTGGGATTATAGGTGTGAGCCACTGTGCTTGGCCTATTAAATGAGTTTTGTATCTAATTTGGGCTTTTGCATATTTCTCCTCACCAGTGGGGTGTGCCTTGCCCAATATGTTCTATCCCTGTTATTCTTCTGGGTATGTTTCTGTGACTTAAACTGTAGTTCTAAAACAAATTTTGAAAAAAATTTAGTATATTGTGAACACTAAGTTAATCATAAAATTAAATTAACCAGTAACCTCTTTCTTGAAATAGTCACAAGAGTATAGTTTATCCATTGTGAAGATAACTCTGTTTTTTATTGTTGATGCTACTCATGTAGAAAGTGATTTCTTAAATTTTTATAAGTAAAACTTACCATGTAAATTTAAAAGAATGGAAGGTGCATACCTCAACTATCATCTCATTTTTACAGAACACTGCAGCTTATTGAGAAAGAACAGATTGTAGGATGTAAGAATTAATTATAAGAAAAAAAAAGAATGACTTAACTACATCTTCCCTTAAAATATGGTTAACTTTAAATCAAGGAAGATCTGTCTTGTGACAACAAAACTGTACATTTTCTTTTTAGTGAGTGAGAGGAAGAATAATGGAATTTAGGAAAATTATTAACTCCAAACATCTCTTCCACCTGTGAGTTGATTAGAAGGAGGAGTCAGTGTGAGTGACCCAGCTCCTTATTTTAGATATTTCTCCAAACTGAGAAATGTAGATTCACTTTCATTCCCACATGAAAAGACAAACAGAAAGTTATGGTAGGGTTGGCTTCTGAGTCACATGAGGGTGCCACAAAACCTCTGTGCTTCTCAAGTTATTTATTTGTAACATCAAGATGACTGCTCTAGCTCAATCCTGGGACTTGATTGACGAAGATGACGATAATATAAGAAAGTAATTTCAATATGTAAAAAGTGGTACCAAACCAAGATGGTCAAATAATAGTAAAATTTAGTCCAGTGATATGACAGTTTATGTGGTTGGGAAATGGAAATAATACTTCCATTTTAAGTGTTTCTCAGTGAACAACCTTGTTGGTATTTGGGGCAGAAAACTTATTCATTGTGTAGGTCTGCCTTTTGATTTGCAGGGTTTTTGAAATTTTAACTTACATTTTTTTTAGAGACAGGGTCTTCCTATGTTGCCCAGGCTGGAGTGCAGTGGCTTCACAAGCACGTTCATCACTAAAGGCTTGAACTTCTGGGCTCAAGCAACTCTCCTGCCTCAGCCTCCAGAATAGCTGGGACTACAGGCGTGCACCACCATGCCTTACTGATTTGTAGGATTTTTAATATCCCTGTTTATATCCTCTAAATGCCAGTACTAATCCCCATGCAACATATCAATTCAACTCACTCTTCCAGATTTGCAGTGGCCCTCTAAGGAGACAGTATGACCTACATTTGAGAACCACGGAAAGTATGTCAAAATGCTATGACAGACAACATTAATATATATTGTGATGATGGTATGTTCAGTAGCTTTCCAGAAAAGGTTACAAAATCAAGGATAGTGCTTTAAATTTTTACTCTTTTGTTGTATGGAAAGTAATTTTTCTATATAAATCATTAGAATTACACATGATGTGGACTTTTGTTTAAATGGACTTCCTATTTTAGAATTTTTTTTTAGGCAAGATCTCACTCTGTTGCCCAGGCTGAAGTGTAGTGGTATGATCACGGCTCACTGCAGCCTTGACCTCCCAGGCTTAAGCACCTCAATCTTCTGAGTCCACCTCAGTCAGGACTACAGTATCTAGGACTGTAGTATCTAGGACTACAAGTGCCCACCACTATGTCCAGCTAATTTTTAGTGGTGAGGTAGCAGAGAAATAGGAACACTTTTACACTGTTAGTGAGAATTAGTTCTAATTAGTAAATTAGTTCACCACTGTGGAAGACGGTGTGGTGATTCCTCAAAGTTTTAGAACTGGAGATACCATTTGACCCAGCAATCCCGTTACTGGATATATACTCAGTATATACTTGGAATATAAATCATTCTATTATAATGATACATGTACCTGTATGTTCACTGAAGCACGACTCACAATAGCAAAGACATGGAATCCACCCAAATGCCCATCAATGATAGACTGGATAAAGAAAATGTGATACATACACCATAGAATACTATGCAGTCATAAAAAGGAGCAATATCATACCCTTTGCAGGGACATGGATGAAGCTGGAAGCCATTATTCTCAGCAAACTAATGCAGGGACAGAAAAGCAAACACTGCATGTTCTCATTTATAAATGGGAGCTGAACAATGAGAACACAGGGAGGGGAATAATACACACCAGGGCCTGTTTGGGGAGAGCAGGGTGTCAGGGGGTAGAGCATTAGGAAGAAGACTTAATGCATGCTGGGCTTAATACCTAGATGGCTCTTTTAATTGGCTCCCAAATTCCTTTGACAGACACCTCTCTCCCCTTCATTGCATGTATATGTGGGTTTTTTTTTTTTTTTTTTTTTTTTTTGCACTTCCTTTTGCCACTACAAGATACTTCAGGCTCCTCTTGAGTAGTACCTGCCCCAGTGTTAGAATTGGCCAGTTGTCCAAGGAGCCCAGGACCCTTTTATTAGTAAATACTGTTAGAAACCAGGACCTGGGCTCTAGGTGTGCTCCTCATTACTGGGTGTTACTGCCTCTAGACCCTCTGCGCTGACAGAGTAAGGCAGTGTGTGTGTACTAACCCGTGTGTATACATATATCCATACATATTTCTATGTGTAACAATGTGTACCCATATTAAACTAAACATGAATGTATATTGAGGTTTCTAGTTTGAATCTATTATCACATGGATGATTCTAGCTTCTTCCCTTGTTTATCTGTAAACTCCACTCCTAAAGCGCTGGGATTACAGGCATGAGCCACCGTGCCTGGCCATTTTGTCTATTTTTAAACTGAGTTGTTTGTTTTCTGAGTTTTATGAGTTCTTTTTATATTTTGGATTCAAGTTTATCTACTATATTTTTTACAAGTATTTTCTCCCAGTGTGTGGCTTATCTTTTCATTCTCTTAACAGTATCTTTCATAGAGTAAATGTTTTAAATTTTGATAAAGTCCAATCTATCAATTTTTTTTGTCATGAATTGTACCTTTGGTGATAGATATAAAAACTCATTACCAAATCTAAAAACTCATTACCAAATCCAAGATCATCTGTATTTTCAACTAGATTTTCTTCCAGAAGTTATAGTCTTACATTTCATTTAGGCCTATGATTCATTTTAAGTTAGTATTCATGAAAGGTGTACTGTGTCTATGGTTTTTTTTTTTTTTCTTTTTTCCTATGGGTGTCCAATTTCTTCAGCATCATTTTCGGCAAAGACTACCCTGCCTCTAATAAATTATCTTTGTTTCTTTATGATGGTATTGGCAAGCATTTTGTAATCAAGATACAATGACAATCTGTTAAACTTTTTTTTTTTTTTTTTGAGGCCAAGTCTCACTCTGTCACCAGGCTAGAGTGCAGTGGTGTGATCTTGCCTCACTGCAACCTCTACCTCCTGGGTTCCAGCGATTCTTCTGCCTCAGCCTCCTGAGTAACTGGGACTAAAGGCACGCACCACCATGCCCAGCTAATTTTTGTATTTTTAGTAGAGATGGGTTTCACCATGTTGGCCAGGATGGTCTTGATCTCTTGACCTCGTGATCCACCTGCCTCAGCCTTCCAAAGTGCTGGGATTACGGGCATGAGCCACTGAGCCAGCCTAAACTTTTAAACTAATGTTTTGAGTGCATACTCTTTCTCTCATCCATGAACACACACATAACACTCCCTTTCTCTGGAAGTTCACAGTACTTAGAAATAGCTTCAAACATAGGAAGGCACCATTTCTCAGGGTATTAGGGGTGTAG
>NW_022306101.1:0-4782 GCF_002776525.5 Piliocolobus tephrosceles | reverse complement strand
TTTTTTTTTTTTTTTTTTTTTCAGAGGGAGTCTCACTCTGTCACCCAGGCTGGAGTGCAGTGGTGTGATCTCAGCTCACTGCAACCTCCACTTCCCAGTCTCAAGCGATTCTCCTACCTTCGGAGAATGAGCTCAAGATGACTATTATAGGCAAGTGTGTGCTGGGTCACGGAGATGTCGCTCCCCAAGTATACCCTGTCGCACCTGGCCTCTGCCCTCGGCGCAGCCAAATAGGCGGGCACAAGCCCAGCCGTTGGCCATTCAGAGCCCGACTTAAACGGGGGCACCTGCTTCAGCACACGGTCCCTAACCGCCAAGGGCTCATCAAGATCCTGCCTTGATTCAGCGGATCTGTGCATTAGCGAATGTCTACCCTAATTTTAGACCCACTCCTAAAAACTCAGTCTTGGGAGCTCTGTATGGAATGGGGACCCTCTTCTTCTGGTATTACGTTTTCAAAACTGACAGGAATCGGAAAGAAAAACCTATCCAGGAAGGAAAATTGGATCAAACGTTCAACATCTCATATTAAGTCTGGCAAATAACAACTATTTTTGCTTAAATAAACGGTCTATCATTTTTTTTTTTTTTTCAACTATTGTGGACCAGATGCAGTGACTCATGCCTGTAATCCCGGCACTTTGGGAGGCCAAGGCGGGCAGATCACTTGAGGTCAGTTCGAGACCAGCCTGGCCAACATGGTGAAACCCCGTTTCTACGCAAAATACAAACTAGCTGGGCTTGGTGGCACATGCCTGTAATCCCAACTGCTCAGGAGGCTGAGACGGGGGATCACTTAAACACGGGAGGCAGAGTGAGCCTCGGCCATGCCACGGTGAGTGGTGAAGGAAAAGCTGTATAATGGCTACTGCATGGAATAAGTTGTTGGCACTTGAAATTGGCCATATCCAGCCTGGGCAACATGGTGAGACCCCATCTCTACGCAAAATACAAAAATTAACTGGGCGTGATGGCTCACAACTGTAGTCCCAGCTACTCAGGAGACTGAGGTGGAAGGATCACTTTAGCCCAGCCTGCAACATATTGAGGCTGACCAGCCTGCCACATATTGAGGCTCCATCTCTAAAAAATATTAAAAAGGCCAGGCACGGTGGCTCACGCCTGTAATCCCAGCACTTTGGGAGGCCAAGGCAGGCTGATCATGAGGTCAGGAGATGGAGACCATCCTGGCTAACATGGTGAAACCTCGTCTCTACTAAAAATATAAAAAATTAGCTGGGCATGGTGGCAGGCGCCTGTAGTCCCAGCTACTCGGGAGGCTGAGGCAGGAGAATGGCGTGAATCCAGGAGGCGGAGCTTGCAGTGAGCCGAGATCCAGCCACTGCACTCCAGCCTGGGAGACAGAGCGAGATTCCATCTCAAAAACAAAGAAAAAGAAATTAGCCAAGCATGGAGGTGACAGCCTGTGGGTCTCAGCTACTTGGGAGGCTGAGGTGAGAGGTGATCACTTGAGCCCAGGAAGTTGAGACTGCACTGATCTGAGATCACACTACTGCACTCCAGCCTGGGTGACAGAGACAATAAAATAAAATTGGTCGGGCTGGGCCGAGTGGCTCATGCCTGTAATCCCAGCACTCTGGGAGGCCGAGGCGAGCAGATCACATAAGGTCAGGAGTTCGAGACCGGCCTGGCCAATGTGGTCAAATCCCAATTCTAATAAAAATACAAAAATTAGCCGGGCACCTGTAATCACAGCCACTTGGGAGGCTGAGGCAGGAGAATTGCTTGAACCTGGGAGATGGAGGTTGCAGTGAGCCAAGATTGCGCCACTGCAGTCCAGCCTGGGTGACAGAGCGGGACTGTCTCAGATAAATAAAACTGGCCATGAAGGAAGTATGTACACCCCAAAAATTGAAAAACGAGGGCCTACCCTTTTTTCAGAGGTGCTAGTTAAAACGCTCACCAGTGGCCGGGCGCGGTGGCTCAAGCCTGTAATCCCAGCACTTTGGGAGGCCGAGACGGGCGGATCACGAGGTCAGGAGATCAAGACCATCCTGGCTAACACGGTGAAACCCCGTCTCTACTAAAAAAAACAAAAAAAAAAAAAAAAAAAACTAGCCGGGCGAGGTGGCGGGCGCCTGTAGTCCCAGCTACTCGGGAGGCTGAGGCAGGAGAATGACGTGAACCTGGGAGGCGGAGCTTGCAGTGAGCTGAGGTCCGGCCACTGCACTCCAGCCCGGGCGACAGAGCGAGACTCCGTCTCAAAAAAAAAAACAAAAAACAAAAAACGCTCACCAGTGTTCCAGGCACAGGGCCCGGGAGCCAGGAACCCTCACACAAGGCGAAGGCACAGGAGCAGTGCATCTGGCTCAGGATGCAGCAGTTCAGTCCTACCCCACCCCGGGCACAGGCGCCACCATGAGCTGTCCCAGGTGGTAGGGCCTAAACCCCTTGCTGACGGCGAAATGGCCTCTCCACCAGGTGTGTCCGCTTAGGGTTGGGGTGCCCTGGGCCGTGACACTCCAGTCAGGCCACCACCAGTGAAGCCTGCCCAGCAGCTCCACGACACACCCACTGCTCTGTGGGTGCCCTGCCCTGTGAAGAACTTGAGGTGCACCCCATGCGGGGCCACAGCCCTGCCTGTGCCAGTCCCCCCATTCATGCAGCTGCCCGTGGAGTCGTGAAGGTGCTGGCGGGATGGAAGCAGCCCCCAGAGGAGGTGGAGCGGAGCATCCGTGGGACGACACTGGTGTGTGCCCCTCTTTCCTTTGGTCCCCGCAGAGGGCAAATCTCACAGAGGTGGGACGGTGGCCTCGTGGATGCTGGGCAGCCCCCCACTGCCTGCCTCCCCTGGGAAGACGTGCAGTCGCCCCAAGTGCCAGGGCAACCTTGAGGGCTGCCAGGGAGGTGCCCACCCACCGCACCAGATGCCTCCCCGTGTGGGTTCCTCCTGTAGGTACTCCCAGGGCTGGAGTGACCCCTGGGCCTGGCCTTGCTGCAGGCAAGGGAGAGCCATGGATTCTGTGGCATGGGGAGCCCCCGGTGTAGTGGGAAAGACCCCACCCTCAGGTCAGTGCTCCTGGATCCAGGCCGAGACCTGAGTCACTTGGGAGCAAAGGCCGAACCTGCCCCTCCCTTGTGGCTGGCGACTCTCCCTTTCCGGATGCCGAACCAGGCTCCAGTTGCCAGAGCTCCAGGGCACTCATGCCAGGAGCTGGCGCCATGGCCCTCTGCTGTGTCCCTAGGCAGAGACGAGTCTGTGGGGCCCCACAGCTAGTGTGGACCTGGAGCAGACCCTCACTTTGGCCCACCCATCTGGTTATCTCCCGAATGGGCTCTGGAAAGCCTCAGGCAGCAGAGGTGCCCTGCGTGGACGCTGGGCACTGCCAGAGCTGTGGTGCTGGAGGCTCTGGGGACAATGGGCCCTGCTGTGTCCTCTGGGGCACGTTTCTCCACCTTGGCACAGCTGACGCCTGGGGACTGTCCTGTGCACTCAGCGTGCTGAGCAGTGTCCCTGGGGGCACTACTGTGGCCCAACAGCACGTCTCTGAGCTCTCAGTCCTCCACCGTGTCCCCCTAGCCTGAGCCTCCGAGCTCCCACCAGTTTCCTCCAGATGGCGGCCCAGGAGCTGAGACGCAGGCAGCACGGAGTCGCGGGGCCAGTCATCTCATGGACAGTCAGGGCCATGCTTGCTGTCAACTCCCCAGAAATGACCCTTCACCCAGGACAGAGGGGCCCCAAGGGGGCTCTGGGAAGCGTGTGCTGGGCCCTGCATTGGGTTAGTGCTTTGGATGTCTCTCTGCAGCGGTGACTGCAAGGAGACGCCCACCATGCTGGGGCTCCTGGGGACCCACTGGAGGCAGCCACCACATGCCCTGTCACAAGCCAGCCAGTCTCCAGCCGGGGACCACCAGAGACCCCCTGGTCCCATCAGCACGCTGCAGCAGGGAGACGGGAGACCTGCAGGACGGCCTTCCTGGTCCAGACAGAATGAAGCAAAACAACCAGAAGGAAGGGGCAGATGGCCAGGAAGACGATCCCTGGGCCTCGCTGCCACTGCTGGGCCCTCACTGCTCACTGGCATAAGCCGTCCCCCCAGTGCCTTGACAGTTTACAAAGTCCATGGCAATGACCCAGAGGTTACCCCCTCTATCGCAGAAAGTCCTGGTAACTGACCCCTTCATTTAATGTAAGTAAACATACATATAAATAACAGTTGCCAACAGCCCTCAAGTGCAGCTCTGGGCCCACTGTCTACACATTATCCCTGCCCCACCAGTACTAGCTCCAGTTCAACAAAAGGAACGCTGTGGGCCAGGTTTGGTTGCTCACGCCTGTAATCCCAGCACAGGCCAAAGCGGGCGGATCACCTGAGGTCAGGAGTTCAAGACCAGCCTGGCCAACATGGTGAAACCCCCCCCACCCGGTGAAAATAAGCCAGGCGTGGTGGCGGACGCCTGTAATCCCAGCTACTCAGAAGGCTGAGGCAGGAGAATCACTTGAACCCGGGAGGAGGAAGTTGCAGTTGAACTGAGACTGCAGCACTGCACTCCAGCCCAGGCAAGAGAGCAAGCCTGTTGGATTGCTGTGGGCCAGGTGCAGTGGTGGACACCCACAATGCCAGCAAGAGGGAGGATTGTTTGAGCCTGGGAGACAGAGGTTGCAGTGAACTGTGATCGAGCCACTGCACTCCAGCCTGGGTAACAAAGTGAGACTCCAACTCCAATTAAAAAAAAGAAAAAAGGCCGGGCGCGGTGGCTCACACCTGTAATCCCAGCACTTTGGGAGGCCGAGGCGGGCGGATCACAAGGTGAGGAGAT
>NW_022306100.1:0-9458 GCF_002776525.5 Piliocolobus tephrosceles | reverse complement strand
TCCTTCAGGGTCTCTTGTAAGGCAGGCCTGGTGGTGACAAAATCTCTCAGCATTTGCTTGTTTGTAAAGGATTTTATTTCTCCTTCACTTATGAAGCTTAGTTTGGCTGAATATGAAATTCTGAGTTGAAAATTCTTTTCTTTAAGAATGTTGAATATTGGCCCCCACTCTCTCCTGGCTTGTAGGGTTTCTGCAGAGAGATCCACTGTTAGTCTGCTGGACTTCCTTTTGTGGGTATCCGGATCTTTCTCTCTGGCTGCCCTTAACATTTTTTCCTTCATTTCAACCTTAGTGAATCTGACAGTTATGTGTCTTAGGGTTACTCTTCTCGAGGAGTATCTTTGTGGTGTTCTCTGTATTTCCTGAATTTGAATGTCAGCCTATTTTGCTAGGTTGGGGAAGTTCTCCTGGATAATATCCTGAAGTGTGTTTTCCAACTTGGTTCCATTCTCCCCATCACTTTCAGGTACACCAATCAAATGTAGGTTTGGTCTTTTCATATAGTCCCATATTTCTTGGAGGCTTTATTCATTCCTTTTCATTCTTTTCTCTGTAATCTTTTCTTCACGTTTTGTTTCATTAAGTTGATCTTCAGTCTCTGATATCCATGCTTCCACTTGATCAATTCAGCTATTGATACTTGTGCATGCTTCATGAAGTTCTCATGCTGTGTTTTTAGCTCCATCAGGTCTTCTCTAAACTGTTTATTCTAGTTAGCACTTTCTGTAACCTTTTATCAAGGTTCTTAGCTTCCTTGCATTGGGTTAGAACATGTTCCTTTAGCTCAGAGGAGTTTGGTATTACCCACATTCTGAAGTCTACTTCTGTCAATTTGTCAAACTCATTTTCTGTCCCGTTTTGTTTCCTTGCTGGTGAGGAGTTGTAATCCTTTGGAGGAGAAGAGGCATTCTGGTTTTTGGAATTTTCAGCCTTTTTGCGCTGGTTTTTCCTCATCTTCATGGATATATATACCTTTGATCTTTGATGTTGGTGATCTTGCGATGGGGTTTTTGCATGGTTGCTCTTTTTGTTGATGTTGATGCTATTGCTTTCTGACTGTTAGTTTTCCCTCTAACAGTCAGGCCCCTCTTCTGCAGGTCCACTGGAGTTTGCTGGAGGTCCACTCCACACCCTGTTTTCTGGGGTATCACCAGCAGAGGCTGCAGAACATCAAATATTGCTGCTTCCTCCTTCCTCTGGAAGCTTTGTCCCAGAGGGGCACCTGCCACATGCCAGCTGGAGCTCTCCTGTATGAGGTGTCTATCAACCCCTGCTGGGTGGTGTCTCCCCATTAGGAGGCTCAGGGGTCAGGGACTCACTTAAGGAGGCAGTCTATCCCTTAGGAGAGCTCGAGCGCTGTGCTGGGAGATCCACTGCTCTCTTCAGAGTTGGCAGGCAGGAACGTTTAAGTCTGCTGAAGCTGCGCCCAGAGCCGCCCCTTCCCCCAGGTGCTCTGTCCCAGGGAGATGGGAGTTTTATCTATAAGCCCCTGACTGGAGCTGCTGCCTTTCTTTCAGAGATGCCCTGCCCAGGCAGAAAGAATCTAGAGAGGCAGTCTGGCTACAGTGGCTTTGCTGAGCAATAGTGGGCTCCACCTAGTCCAAACCTCCCAGTGACTTTCTTTACACTATGAGGGGAAAATCGCCTACTCAAGCCTCAGTAATGGTGGACATTCCTCCCCCCACCAAGCTCCAGTGTCCCAGGTCAACTTCAGACTGCTGTGCTGGCAGCAAGAATTTCAAGCCAGTGGATCTCAGCTTGTAGGGCTCCATGGGGGTGGGATCCACTAAGCAAGACCCCCCAGCTCCCTGGCTTCAGTCCCCTTTCCAGGGGAGTGAACAGTTCTGTCTCACTGGCTTTCTAGGTGCCACTGGGGTATGAAAAAACTCCTTCACCTAGCTGGGTGTCTGCCCAAATGGCCACCTGGTTTTGTGCTTGAACCCCAGGACCCTGGTAGTATAGGCTCCTGAAGGAATCTCCTGGTCTGCAGGCTGTGAAGACCATGGGAAAAGTGTAATAACTGGGCTGGATAGCACCGTCCATCATGGCATAGTCCCTCTCATGGCTTCCCTTGGCTAGGGGAGGGAGTTCCCCTTCCCCTTGCACTTTCCGGGTGAGGTGACACCCCACCCTGCTTCTGCTGGCCCTCTGTGGGCTGTACCCACTGTCTAACCAGTACCAATGAGATGAATTATATACCTCAGTTGGAAATGAAGAAATCATCTGCCTTCTGCATTGGTCTCGCTGGCAGCTGCAGACTGGAACTCTTCCTGTTTGGCCATCTTGCCCGGGAAAAAAAAAACTTGCCTATTCTTTATAGATTCATTCCACTGCTCATATTTTCAAGCTTGTCTCTTACTTTATTAAATATGTTAACTATAATGATCGAGAGTATTTGTAGGTCTGTTTCTGAAGTCTGTTCATTCTGCTGTTGCTTTGTATCCTTGTGATTTTTTAACTATGAGCTGCTCAGTTTGCTTGAAAATTTATCTCTGGAAATTGTTTAAGGGCCAGGGATGACGATGGGCTCCTCCAGAGATAATCTACAATGGCTTCTGCCATACTCATGGAGGCTTGTCATTATAAGTCTAACTTTAAATCACATTCATGGTTCAGTAATTTTTGAGCTGCTAATTCCACTTAATTTCAGACTTCAAATTAGCATGAGACCCATTGTATGGTTAAAAATTCTGAGAGAACTTTTTCCTCTGATTAGCACCAAGTTTTGAGACAATTAATTTCCTCTGCAGATAGGGGAGAGAGGAAGGATAAAACGAGTCCCTTAGGGTCACAGCTTTTTAAAGAGAGGGTCTATTATTAATTTCCCGCCTTGTACAACACCATGGGTTTTCTCCTGTTCCCTGTTTTCTATGAGGCCATGGAAAAAAGAAGATTAAGTTTATCAGGATAAACAACTCTACACAAAACATCATAAGCCCAATTGTGGTTCTCAGTAAGTAAAACCAGGTCAACCTCTGCTTTTACAATTACCATGTTGTATAGCTTAATGTCAAAAATTATCTGACCTACATTTTCAGTTTAGTGATTTGACTGAAATTCAAAGATGGTGTGTGTGTTTCAATAACACAACCACTACTTCAGAGCTTCATAATGAAATATAAAGGAGAAGGCATTAATGAGAGTCAGGGGGTGGGAAAATACTGTGTGATACATACAGGCAACATTCTTGATAATACCATAGAAGAAAAAAAGCTTAGATCTCAGATATCTCAAGTGCAGCCTCTTCATTTTACAAATAAGGAAACTATAGATCAGAGATGCAATGTCATATAACATATTACATAGCTAACAAATGTCAGAGCCATGGTAAGAAATCATCTAACCTTCAACTTAGTCTTTCTTCCTCATGAAACTGTGTTTTCTAAACTTGAGTATGTAGGATAATAATTTCCCCATGAGTCACTCCTCAAAGATCAAATAAATTTAAGAAATTCTGCACACTGTAACTCCCTCTTAGAGACTTAGAAGCCATACAACATACCTAGGGCTTAGAGACATTATGAACTAAAGAATTCTGCATAACTGTTACTTCCCAAAGTAAGTTAACCATAAAAATCTTTTTCTACACAATACTAGCTACTACTGTACAGGGCACTGGTGTTTCCCAAAGCAAATTAGGAAATGGTCCCTTGAAAAGTCATCTTGTCTACTTTCTAAGCAGCATGGCTCTGCAGTTATTACATCCCCAACAAAACAAAGGAAAAAAAACCCTCCTGCACATATTATTTTATTACATTTGAAGTTGGCATGCCTAGAGACATAGATCAAAATTTCACCTCATCAGTTATTTGAACTTTCAATTGTGTAAATAGAAAATTTTTATCTTTTAAAAATGAATTAGAGAGGACTTCCACTTCCAACTATAATGAAGTACCTTTTATCAGACCACCTCTCCTACTAAAAACAATTCTAAGAGTTGAATAGATTATTAGAAACAGTTGCTTAAAGATATCAGTA
Source organism: Piliocolobus tephrosceles (assembly GCF_002776525.5). Lineage (NCBI taxonomy): Eukaryota > Metazoa > Chordata > Mammalia > Primates > Cercopithecidae > Piliocolobus > Piliocolobus tephrosceles. The sequence goes on along the minus strand of NW_022306100.1, from coordinate 5,480 downwards.
ATCAGTTAAGGCAGTCAAAAGTTGCTGGGCCAAGACCCCAGGGAGGAGAGAAAGGCATTTCTGTGAGCCTGTCTTCTCTGCCAGATTGTAAATGAAGGAGAGCCAAGAAGCCAACCAAAAAGTAACTTATCAGAGCTTTTCACAGTTTCATGGAGCTATAGAAACAAAACTTGAAGTTTTAGGTGACAAATAAGTCAGTACCTAAATTCCTAAGACACTACAGAAAAGGAAACTACCGGTAAGAGGGCCCCCATATTCTGTCTGTGTGACTTTTCTCAAGAAAGAATTTGCTGATTCTCAAGTAGCACCATAAACAAAACAATAGCTAAGAGGTAAAAAGCTAAGCAGAACTCTTAGGATTCTCACAGTGCTAGGAAACAAAAGTAGAGGTTAGAGCCTCCCAGGAGAAGAGGTCCTAGTAGGCACAGAGGACTTTCTAATGAGAGTCCTGAAGGGCTACTATCTAGAAGATAAAAACTGGAAATATATTAGCCTTTAAAAAGACTGAAATCCAGCTTGGAATGGTATGATTCGCAGCTGGATCAAGGTCATCTGTGTCTTCTCGAACTGCTACAAGAAAAGTTAACCCTCTCTGGAAAAAAAAAAAAAAAAAAAAAAAAAAAAAACCTTTACAATTTCTCATAGAGATATTCTGGCCTGGAATAAAAAGAAAATTTACAGATATGCCAAGAGAAAGGACCGTATGACTAAAAACCAAGGGGAAAATTAGATAATAGAAATAGACCCACAAAAGCTACAGATCATCATCATCAGATACAGACTTTTAAATCACTATCTTTGATGTCTTCAACAAAATAGATGAAAATATGAACATTTCACTAGAGAACTGGAATCTATAAAAGCATGAAATGAGAATTATAGAACTAAAAAATGCAATTACTAAAAATAAAACCTCCATAGCGAATTTAACAGGAAACTAGATACAGCAAAATACAGGATTAGTAAATAAATGATAGGTCCATAGAAACTGATGGGCCAGTCTGCAGAACAGCAAGGGAAAAGAATGGAAAAGTGCTGAACAAAGATAAGAAACATGGAATGTGGTAGTGGTAGAAGGTCTAACATACTGTAATTCACCTGCCAGAAGGTGAAGATAGAGAGAATAGGGTAAAAGCAACATTTGAAGAGCTACTGGCTGAGAACTACCTAAAATAAAGACATCAAATCACAAAATTTTAAAGTTCTACAAATTTTAAGTAGAATAAATACAAAGAAAGCCATACCTAACCACATCATAGAAAAACTGTGAAAAACAAAACCAAAAGGATATCTTAAACCCACTTAGGATAAAAGATGCATTACTTTCAAAGATAAGGTAATCTTAGCAGTTGACTACCAACAGAAATTATGGATGCAATGGTGTCTTTAAGTTGTTAAATGATAATAACTGCCAATATCCAGTGAAAATGTCCTTCAAAAATAAAAACAAAATAGGCTGAGTGCCGTGGCTCATACCTGTAATCTCAGCACTTTGGGAGGCTGAGGTGGGTGAATAACTTGAGGTCAGGAGTTCAAGACTAGCCTGGCCAATGTGGTGAAACCCTGTCTCTACTGAAAATACAAAAATTAGCTGGGCATGGTGGCACACACATGTAATCCCTGCTATTGGGGAGGCTAAGACATAAAAATTGCTTGAACCCAGGAGGTGGAGGTTGCAGTGGGCTGAGATCACACCACTGCACTCTAGCCTGGGTGACAGAGTAACACTCTGTCTCAAAATAAAATAAAAGCAAAACAAAACATTTTCAGGCAGAAAAAGAGATTGAAATTGTCATCAGACCACCCTAAAGGAAATAATGAAGTGAATTCTTTAGGCAGAGAAAAATGATCCTAGATGGAACATGGAAATACAGGAAGGAATGAAGATCAATGGGAAGAATAACTTTATTGATACATCTAAATAAAAATTGACTGCAAAAAATAATGATAAAGATGCTTTGTTTTTAAATATATGTATAACAAAAATACATGACAAAAATAGCAAATTCAGAAAGCAATAAGAATAATTGAAGAATACTAACATTCTTGTATTATTTGCTAAATGGTTACAATACTAATTTATAATGTGCTCTAATAATTCAAGGTTGTATATCATAGTCTATTGAATAATTTAATAGAACAGCAAAAAAAAAGCTATGACTAACAACCTAATGGAGAATAAAATAATAATTTTAAAATTTGGTTAGGCCATAGGTAAATTTTAAAAAGGAAAAAAAGGGGAAACAAGAATGCATGAGAAGGCCAAGCACACAGGTTCATGTCTGTAATCCCAGCACTTTGGGAAGCAGAGGTGGGTGGATCACCTGAGGTCAGGAGTTTAAGACCAGCCTGGCCAACATGATGCAATCTTATCTCTACTAAAAATACAAAAATTAGCTGGGCTTGGTGGCACACATCTGTAGTCCCAGCTACTCAGGAGACTGAGGCTGGAGAATCCCTTGAGCCCAGGAGGCAGAGGTTGCAGTGAACCAAGATTGTGCCACTGAACTCCAGCCTGGGTGACAGAGCGAGACTCTGTCTAAAAAAAATTAATAAATAATAAGTAGAAAAAAAGACAGAACAAATAATACAAATATAACAATAATTACATTGCTAATATATGAAATATATTTTAAAAACAAAGCCTGTTAGATTATATTGTAGATAACCAATTACATGCTGATGACATTAAATGAGGGACAAAGTTGATGTAGTTTTAGTAATGTCAAACAACATAAACTTTAAGGCAAGAAGATTATCAGAAATAGAGACATTTTATAATGATAAAAGCATCAATCCACTATAAAGACAAAACAATTTCAAATTTGTTTGCATCTAATAGCACAGCCTTAAAACATATAAAACAAAACTTTAAAAACCTAAGGGATAAATAGAAAAATTTATGATCACAGTTTGATCCATCTCTCTTAGTAATCGATAGAACAAACAGGGAATGAATTAGTAAAGATCTGAAAGAGTTCAACAACACAAATAATGAATCTGATCTAAAGAGCATACACAGAATGCTCAGCCCAAAAAACTGAAAGATACACTTATTTTTCAAGAGCATATAGAACATTTACTTAAACTGACTATAAACTGGGCTGAAAGGAAAGTCATAATACATTTTCTAAAATAAAAAGTGTATAAAATGTATTTTCTGACTACATTAAAAGAAAGCCATAAATTCATAATAGAAATACAGTTAGACTATATACATTTAGAAATTTTAAAATATATTTCTAAATGACCCATGGGATCAGAGAGAAATATAAACAGACATTGGAAAATAACTTTAACTGATGAATAAGATTATAATATATCGAAACTTGTGAGATGCAGCCCAACATGTGATTACAGATAAATATATAGTCTTAAAATCATGTATTGGAAGGGAATTAAGCCTGAAATTTAATGATCTAAATATCCATCTCAGGAAAGTTTTAAAAGACATAAAGATCATGTCTTTTTAAGGGACATGGATGGAGCTAGAAGCCGTTATCCTTGGCACACTAACTCAGGAACAGAAAAGCAAACACCGTTTGTTCTCACTTATAAGTGCGAGCTGAGGGGGCGGAGCAAGATGGCCGAATAGGAACAGCTTCAGTCTCCATCTCCCAGCGCGAGCGACACAGAAGACCGGCGATTTCTGCATTTTCAACTGAGGTACTGGGGTCATCTCACTCGGGAGTGCCGGACAATCGGTGCTGGTCAGCTGCTGCAGCCCGACCAGCGAGAGCTGAAGCAGGGCGAGGCATCGCCTCACCTGGGAAGCGCGAGGGGGAAGGGAGTCCCTTTTCCTAGCCAGGGGAACTGAGACACACAACACCTGGAAAATCGGGTAACTCCCACCCCAATACTGCGCTGTAACACCGGCACACCGGAGATTGTATCCCACACCTGGCCGGGAGGGTCCCACGCCCACGGAGCCTCTCTCCTTGCTAACACAGCAGTCTGCGGCAATCAAAGCGCAAGGCAGCAGCGAGGCTGGGGGAGGGGCGCCCGCCATCGCTGAGGCTTAAGTAGGTAACTAAAGCCGCTGGGAAGCTGGAACTGGGTGGAGCTCACAGCAGCTCAAGGAAACCTGCCTGTCTCTGTAGACTGCGCCTCTGGGGACAGGGCTCAGCTAAAGGAGTAGAAGCCTGTGAAACGCGAACGACTCTGTCTAACAGCTTTGAAGAGAGCAGTGGATCTCCCAACACGGAGGTTGAGATCTGAGAAGGGGCAGTCTGCCTGCTCAAGTGGGTCACTGACCCCTGAGTAGCCTAACTGGGAGACATCCCCCACTAGGGGCAGTCTGACACCCCACACCTCACAGGGTGGAGTACAACCCTGAGAGGAAGCTTCCAAAGCAAGAATCAGACAGGTGCACTCGCTGTTCAGCAATATTCTATCTTCTGCAACCTCTGCTGCTGATACCCAGGCAAACAGGGTCTGGAGTGGACCTCAAGCAATCTCCAACAGACCTATAGCTGAGGGTCCTGACAGTCAGAAGGAAACCTATCAAACAGGAAGGACACCTATACCAAAACGCCATCAGTACGTCACCATCATCAAAGACCAGTGACAGATAAAACCACAAAGATGGGGAAAAAGCAGGGCAGAAAAGCTGGAAATTCAAAAAATAAGAGCGCATCTCCTCCTGCAAAGGAGCACAGCCCATCGCCAGCAACGGATCAAAGCTGGTCAGAGAATGATTTTGATGAGATGAGAGAAGAAGGCTTCAGTCCATCAAACCTCTCAGAGCTAAAGGAGGAATTACGTACCCAGCGCAAAGAAACTAAAAATCTTGAAAAAAGAGTGGAAGAATTGACAGCTAGACTAATTAATGCAGAGAAGGTCATAAACGAAATGACAGAGATGAAAACCATGACACGAGAAATACGTGACAAATGCACAAGCTTCAGTAACCGACTCGATCAACTGGAAGAAAGAGTATCAGTGATTGAGGATCAAATGAATGAAATGAAGCGAGAAGAGAAACCAAAAGAAAAAAGAAGAAAAAGAAATGAACAAAGCCTGCAAGAAGTATGGGATTATGTAAAAAGACCAAATCTACGTCTGATTGGGGTGCCTGAAAGTGAGGGGGAAAATGGAACCAAATTGGAAAACACTCTACAGGATATCATCCAGGAGAACTTCCCCAACCTAGCAGGGCAGGCCAACATTCAAATTCAGGAAATACAGAGAACGCCACAAAGATACTCCTCCAGAAGAGCAACTCCAAGACACATAATTGCCAGATTCACCAAAGTTGAAATGAAGGAAAAAATCTTAAGGGCAGCCACAGAGAAAGGTCGGGTTACCCACAAAGGGAAGCCCATCAGACTGACAGCAGATCTCTCGGCAGAAACTCTACAAGCCAGAAGAGAGTGGGGGCCAATATTCAACGTTCTTAAAGAAAAGAATTTTAAACCCAGAATTTCATATCCAGCCAAACTAAGTTTCATAAGTGAAGGAGAAATAAAATTCTTTACAGA
>NW_022306098.1:0-1484 GCF_002776525.5 Piliocolobus tephrosceles | reverse complement strand
GGGTAATATGAAAAGAAGCATTACAATAAATGAGGGAAGTGAAGTGTTGTAAGGAGTGTTGTTGTCAAGAAAAATACCAGGTTTTTATATAAAGCAGAGGGAGAGGCAGGATCAGCAGTGAGCTCAGCAGTTTTTTAATTTGTTTTAAGATAAGAGAAAAAGCTACATCTTTCACATAGATGTGAAAGATCATGCACACAACTAAAAATAAAGCAAAGGTAAAAATTGAAGAAATGGGGTACTTTAGGAAAATGGTGATAGTAGAATCTATGGTAGAACTGAAGGTGTTGCCTTTGGATAGAAGCATGAATAACTTATCTCTAATGAAACAGGAAAAATGTATATATTGTCATACAAAACTATTATAAGGTTGTAATAGTGGTGGAAACAACTAGAAGGTATTTTGGCTGCTAGAATTTCTTTCGTAAAGCAAGAGCTGACCTCATCAGATAAGAGTGTAGATTTTGGAGGTTTGTGAAGAAAGGACACGGTCTGAAATGGTCATCTAGGAAGATGGCAGATTGAATGGAGAATGGAAACACCTAATACAATTGTTGAGCAGCCGTAGGAGTATGTAAGAACCTGGCAAACATGCTTTTGTATGTGAACAATCTGCATGATAGTGTGTTTTACACCACTAAGCTCAAGTAGGTATATAGAGGTTCCAGGTACGCAGAGAATGTGAACTAGGATTGTGGTGTTACTAAGGGAGTCGAAGAGATAGGTGAGGGATTGATTATAATGTTTTACTATGAAATTTAAGCTGGGTAAAGATACAAAAGAAGGTAAGAAATAGGAGAGGAATAATGTAATACAAGAGGGGCAGTAAACCTTAAGTTCTGGTTATTGGTGTTGGGATCTTACAGCATGTAAGCTAGTGAAGGGGTGGAATTAGAGAGGAATTGAAATTGACACTATGGAAAGTGTGTGCTTATTAGTAATGGTAAGTTCTAGGGTACAAATATGATTGTTGGGTAAGTTATTCATGTCAATATTTAAAGCATCGAGAGTTATGAAAGTAGTCATGTGGGACAGACAGCCGAAATTCTATGGGATGTGAGATGAGCCTAAGTGTCTATGATATTTGTTAGAAGGAGGATGACATCAAATTTAAATCTGTTGTTCCTAGGGATGAAGAAGGAACATCATTGGAGCTAGGTGTTTTGGAAGAAAAGGGAAGAAAAGAGATTGGATGTGACACAGAGGGTATTTTCGCATCTCCATAGTATTAGGAGTAAGGAAAGTGAAACAGCTACTAGTTGAGAATCTTACAGGAGAAGCAGTATTCTTGAGGGTAGGGAGTTTCCTAAAAGCACTAATAATACAATAAATAAAATGTTTTAAAAAAGTGATTCAGATGATTTTATCAATTATTTGTTTCTGTTTAACAAACCACTAAATCTTAGGATTTAAAGTAGCAACGCTTCCCCCCCCCTCATAAATCTACACCCCAGCCAATAGGTTCCACTGATTTGGGACAGAAG
>NW_022306097.1:0-3600 GCF_002776525.5 Piliocolobus tephrosceles | reverse complement strand
CTGGGCTCCCAAGGCCTTGGGCAGATCTGCGCCTGTGGCTTTGCAGCATTCAGCACCCAAGGCTGCCTCTCATGGACAGGGCTGATGTTGAGTGCCTGTGGCTTTTCCACACTCAGGGTGCAAGCTGGTGGTGGGTCTATGAATCTGGGGTTTGGAGAATGGAGTCTCCCTGTGTGGGGGCTTCAACCCTCTACGTCCCTTCTTTGCAGCCCTAGTAGAGGTTTTCCATGAGGCTCTGGCTCTTGGAAAGGCTCCTGCCTGCACACTCAGGTTTTTCTGTACATCCTCTGGAGTCTAGACGGAGGCTCCTGAGCCTCTGGTCTCTTGCTCTGTGCACCTAATGGCTTAACACTATGTGGAAGCCATCAAGGCTTGGAGCCACCTCTGAAGCAGTGACCCAAGCTGTATCTGTGCATTTTTCAGTCATGGCTGGAGCTTGAGCTGCAGGGATGAAGGCAGCCGTGTCCTGGTGATGCACACAGAAGCGGGGCCATGCAGCTGGCCCAGGAAACCATTCATCTCTGCTAGGCCCCAGGACCTGTGACAGCAAGGGCCACTGCAAAGGTCTCTGAAATGCCTTCAAGGCCTTTTACCCCTTGTCTTGGCTGCTTGCATTAAGCTCCTTTTTATGCAAACACCCTGAGCCTTCTTGAATTTTCCCCATTAGCTATTTTGTATTTTATTAGCTATTAGCTATTAGCTATCCTATTTTCTTTTTGACCACTTGGCCAGGCTGCAAATTTTCCAAACTTTTGAGCTCCGCTTCTCCTTCAAATAGAAGTTCCAACTTGAGGTCATTCCTTAGGCTCATACATAACACAGGCTGTTCGATGCAGAGGACACCTCTTGAGCTATGCAGCCTAGATGTTCATTCCACAAGATACATCCTAAATCATCACCCCCAAGTTCATAGTTTCACAGATCTCCAGGGCAGGGTCACTGTGCAGCCATGTTCTCTGTTAGGCCAATCAAATGGAACCCTGGCTCTTGTTCACAGGAAATTCCTCATTTTAATCTGAGACCTTTTAAGTCTGGCCTTCACTGTCCATCCTTCTGTCAGCCTTCTCATCACAAGCATTTCACAATTCTCTACAGTGCTCCAAACTTTTCCTCACCTTGCTGTCTTCTAAGCTCTCCCAACTCTCCTGACCTCTGTCTTTTATCCACTTCTGAACCTGCTTCTATACTGTCAGCTATCTTTGTCACAGCCTGGCAATGTGGTAAAAGAAAAGTCCAATTTCAGGGAAAAAATTCATGCAGGATTCAGATATTTGCATGAAAAGAAGCGGAGCACTGATTGCCAAGACAATGGGGAAAAGGCCTTGAAGGCATTTCATGGCTTCAGTTCACAGTACTAACTGTATGATCATAAAGAAAGTTTAATTGGCTCACGGTTCTGCAGGCTGCAAAGGAAACACAGTGGCTTCTGCTTCTGGGAAGACTCAGGTGCCTCTCGGTCATATCAGAAGGCCAAGGGGCAAGGAGATGTTTCACGTTGCAGGAGAAGGAACAGACTGAGAGGAAAAAGGTGCCACACCCTGATATAAAACCAGATCTCATGAGAACTCACTATCACGAGGTCAGCATCAAGAAGACAGTGCTTAACTATTGGTGAAGGTTTCCACCCTGGAAAACCACCTCCCACTGTTTCCAGGAAGAAGCATGCTGCAGTGGCAGAGCCTCTTGGGAAACCTCTGCCAGGGCACTGAAGGAAAATATAGGCTTGCAGGCCCCACACAGAGGGCCACCGCCCTCCGGACCCCAGGCCCACCCTAGCAGAAGTGGCTGGTTGCTCTTGAGCCACCTTGGCTTTGCCTACAATGCACAGGCCCCAGCTACCAACACGCTGCTCCAAGTGAGCTTGTCCTGCCTTGTCCCAAATTCTAAGTCTGGCCAGGGCCACAGAAGGCCAAGTCCCATGGGTGGTAATCCTGCCTGCTTTCTGCACTTGAACATAAAGTCCTCCTCAAGATGGCCTGTGGTCTGCCTTTTGGCAACCAACAAGACCGCAGTGCCATAGGAGCCCCGAGGCATGGACTAGAGCACCAAAGGCAGCGCACACCCTGCTGCTTATTTTCTGTGTGGCTCCATTTGTAGCACGGTTGTTGCACTGAGGCTTCTGCATGCCGGGGGAGGCCAAGCTGGCTTAAAGAGCAACCAGCCACCTCTGCAAGGGTGTGCCAACAGAAGGTGGACCAGCCGCCAACATCACTCGCTACAGGACATGGGACATCAGTTCTCCTACGCTAAAGAACACAGTGCCATCTGCTTTTCCTCAGGCCTCTGCTCCAATAGCCATTAGGCGGCAGCCACTCACGCTGTGTGAACCTGGCCATCCCTGCTTCCTTGAGTGGGTGAAGTTAGTGGTTGGTCCACTGGCTCCTGGCACACCCTTGCAGAAGAGGCTGGTTGCTCTTTGAGCCAGCTTGGACTTGCCTGGCATACACAGGCCTCAGCTACTTACGCGATGCTCCAAATCAGCTTGTCCCAAAGTCTATGTCTGCCCAGGGCCACAGAAAGCCAAGTCCCCTGGGTGGTAATCCCGGCCGCTTTCTGCGCTTGAACATAAAGTCCTCCTCAGGATGGCCTGTGGTCTGCCTCTTGGCAACCAACAAGCCTGCAGTTCCATAGGAGCCCTGAGACATGGACTGGAACCCCAAAGGCAGTGCACACCCTGCTCCTGAGCCTGCTGCTCGTTTCCTCTATATGGTTCCATTTGTAGCATGGCAGTTGCACTGAGGCTTGTGCATGCCAGGCAAGGGCAAGCTGGCTCAAAGAGCAACCAGCCACCTCCGTAAGGGTGTGCCAGGAGCAGGTGGAACAGATGCCAACCTCATTTGCTGCCATTCAGGGTACCTCAGTTTTTCTACCATAGAGGTAGGGTCCCAGTGCCATCTGCTTTTCCTCAGGTTTCACCTCCATCAGCCGTCAGGTGGCAGCCACTCAGGCTGTGGGAACCTGGCCATCCTGGCTTCCTTGAGTCACTGAGGTTGCTGGCTGCTCCATCTGCTCCAGGTACACCCTTCCAGAGGTCGCTGGTTGCTCTTTGAGCCAGTTTGGCCTTCCCTGCCATGCACAGGCTCCAGCTACCTACATGCTGCTCAGTCAGCTTGCCCTGCCTTGGCCCAAATTCTACGTCTGGCCAGGGCCACAGAAGTCCGAATCCCAGGGTGGGTAATCCTGCCTGCTTTCTGCACTTGAACGTGAAGTGCTCCTCAAGACGGCCTGTGGTTTGCCTCCTGGCAACCAAGAAGCATGCAGTGCCATAGGAGCCCTGAGGCATGGACTAGAGCCCCAAAGACAATGCACACCCTGCTCCTCAGCCTGATGCTCATTTCCTCTACCTGGCTCCATTTACCACAGTTGCTCCACTGAGGATTCTGCATGCCAGGCAAGGCCAAGTTGGCTCAAAGAGCAACCAGCCAACTCTGAAAGGGTGTGCCAGGCACAAGTGGACCAGCCACCAACCTCACTCGCTGCTTGACATGGTACATTTTTTTCTACCCCAAAAAGTAGGGCCAAGAGGGAAACCACAGGATGTCTCGAGGAGGACTTTATGTTCAAGTGCAGAAAGCAGGCAGGATTACCACCCAGGGGACT
>NW_022306096.1:0-5954 GCF_002776525.5 Piliocolobus tephrosceles | reverse complement strand
TTCAGTAATAATGACTGCATTGTGAACTTTTATGTACCAATTTTTAAATGATGCTCGAAATACACATAAATGAAATTATTTCTTCAAGAGTTTACTGACAATGACAATAAAACCATAACCTGGACCAAACTTGAGTCATCTGAAAATCTTTCAAAAGTAGACTTCATCATGAACAAACTGCGTCAGAATTTCTGAGATTGAGGCCTGAATATTAATATTTTTAATACCTCCCAAGATGTTCTGATTTCCAATAGCATAAAGTACATTGCTCAGAGTAGGGCTGAAAATTAATTTCTAAAACAGATAACACAGTAGGTCATTTCCTTTCTTCAGCGTCACTGTAATTATTAAAATCTCTTCTGGAACTTTTCTAGTCAGATCATGGGCATCTGGACATCTTGATTTGTTAAAAAAACATTTCAAGAGGGGATTCAAAATTCAACTCCAACAATCATTTAACTCATCTATCTGGGAACATTATTCATTATATCCCATTGCTTCCCAACACTTAGTTGTGTGAAATATAGAGGAGAAGACAATTTTCTCCTTTACTCTTCATGAGGGTTTTGCCAAGATTCACTGTAACAAAAGGCAGATTAACAAGAGAAAAACAAGCCGGGCACGGTGGCTCACGCCTGTAATCCCAGCACTTTGGAAGGCCGAGGCGGGTGGATCACGACGTCAGGAGATCGAGACCATCCTGGCTAACACGGTGAAACCCCGTCTCTATTAAATATACAAAAAAATTAGCCGGGCGAGTTGGCGGCGCCTGCAGTCCCAGCTACTTGGGAGGCTGAGGCAGGAGAATGGCCTCAACCCGGGAGGCGGAGCTTACAGTGAGTGGAGATCTCACCGCTGCACTCCAGCCTGGGCGACAGAAGGAGACTCTGTCTCAAAAAAAAAAAAAAAAAAAAAAACAACCAAACAACAGAAAAACAGAAGCTTCATAACATAAATACCTCCTTAATGGGACAGAACCAAGAAAAATGGGCAAATCTCTGGAGTAGATCTCAAAGAACATAGACCTCAGATGCAAACACTATCATTCTCTGAAACAAAGGAATAAGGATGTGGAGAAAGGCTTTGTTAAGAGATGACCAGGAAAAGCAAAACACAAAGTTTGTTATGTATACTTAAGTCAATTCCTTCTCCTTTTATTGAGTCTTCAGTGATGTAGTTATTCTTCTCTTCCTGGTGCAGAAGGAGAGGGAGAGAAAGAGAAAGAGAAACCCTTGAAAACGTCTATAAATTTCCTTTATAGATGTAAATTTATCTTACAAAAGGGCAACTTCCAGCCTTGTTTTCAGTACTCTTTCTGTGTCTGCAGTTTCTCAAAATATCTAGCTCAAAATAATCCTAAGCCAGAGAGGCATAGTTCCGGTGACATAGTCTGATTGCAGCCTTATTTTGGGGTGACATGTTCTGAATCCTGGAAGAAATTAAAACAATCTATATTTTTGGTGATGTATTTTCAAAATTTCATTCGTATTTTTTAATTCTATATAATCACCATTATTTCAATATTTTATTTAAAAAAATATATATATATAATTAGGGGAAAAATATATGTGATTTAACAAGTGCTTTATTTCCCTAACCTCAAATTATTTGGGACAATTTCCAGATGTGTGGTATGAAATCATGGAGCAAATATTTGACATTTGGTGATGTAATTAATTTCATATTTCACTTAAGGCTTATTAAAACAGCTGTTATATAACAATTTAAACAAATGTTCAAAAATTTTAATTGCACAAAATGATTTTAGCTTTTTTTTTTTTCCAAATCTGAGACATTCTGATATGTACAGTACCAAACATTGATCAAAAGCTAAAAATATCTCCAGGCATAGTTGTTATATATAAATGTGTGTGTGTGTGTGTGATATATATATATATATATATTTCTCCCCTAGGGTTATGGTGGCTATATTGCATCAATGATCTTAAAATCAGATGAAAAGCTTTTTAAATGTGGATCAGTGGTTGCACCTATCACAGACTTGAAATTGTATGGTGAGTACTTTCCACAGACTGACCTAATATAATGTATTGATTTGTGGAAAACAAAAGCCCAATTTAAAATAGCTCAATTGAGCTCATTTATCATATGTTATTAGTGCCTGTTTTGAGCTGTTGATCTCCTCCTTGATTCAGTTGATTTTACTAAAGCATGACAATTAAATGTAAAATGAAAAAAATTAATGAAACATACTAGTCAAATAGTTTTTAGTTTGTTCTTGAATGTCTGTTTTATTGGGTCACAGCCTCAGCTTTCTCTGAAAGATACCTTGGGATGCCATCCAAGGAAGAAAGCATTTACCAGGTAACTAATTTGAAAATAACAAAGAAAGAGGAGTATTTTTGTTCTAAAAATTCAGTTCAATTGCTTATTTAGATCTATAGGTACAGATATTTGTACTTTCCTTTATAGGCAGCCAGTGTGCTACATAATATTCATGGCTTGAAAGAAGAAAATATATTAATAATTCATGGAACCGCTGACAGTAAGTATTATACTTGCTGCTGTTGTTTAATGGGGTATGACCTTTTACAAAGGGATACATCTAATGACTTGTTTACAGGAAGCCCTGTAAACCTTCTGAAGAAAGGAGCAGAGAGTCACACAAAGAATCAGATACATGATAGGAGGTAGGAAAAAAGAATTCAGAGATGAGAGGAGGCTGTGCCTCACATGGCACCATTGTCCAGTCAAATTCCCTGTAATGATGGAAATACTTTATCAGTACTGCTGAAGAGTAGCCATCGGCCACTTGTGGCCATACTGTGTTTATTGTGACTGAGGAACTGAATTGATTTTATTTAATTTTAATTTAAAAAGGCACTTGTGTCTAGCGACTGTGGTTACAGTGTTATTCAGCACATCTACAATGGAAACCAACCTGGAAAACAGAAACCAAAAACATGCACGCACTGACATGAAATTCTAATGAGGTTACCCGCTTAAATGAACTTAAAACAAAAACTTTAAAAAGGCACTTTTATACCATCTCTCATTTCTTCATCACTTTAAACCTTGGAGGTGGATGTGATTGATGTTAGTAGTAATAAGTCATATCACTTTATATTTACATGACACTCTTAGGGACCAAAGAATCTATATTTTATTATCCTCTGTGATATTTTACAACAGACAACTGAATATTTATAGCTCCATTCATGGATGAGAAAAATCAATTTCCAAAAGGAAATAGATTTATCCAAGGCCATCTGGCAAGTGATCCAAGGAAGTGAAAGTCTTGAATCAATATTTCCTAAATCTTGAACTTAAATCCTTCCTCTTTAGAGTAGGTTCCACTGAATGATTAGCTTCAAGGATACTATATGGAAAGGGAGAGAAAGAGGAACTTTACAGTGGAGAAATTTGACAAACATCACATCAGCAGTGACAAGTCATTACTATTATTAAATGCCCTTCATATGATGTAGTGGGGACAGCATTTTACCTCCATGGTTTAATACTCCAAGCCCATATATAACACCAGTCTAACCATGAAAAAAACATCAGGCAGATCCAAATAAGGAAATTTCTATCAGATATCCAGCCAGTATCCCTCAGAACTGTTGGGGTCATTAAAAAAAAAAAGTCTGAGAAAGTCTCATAGACCAGAGGAAGTTAAAAAGACATGATGTCTAAATATAATGTGGGATTGTGAATGGAACCCTGGAACAGAAAGGTAACACAAGAAAACAACAACAAGAACACCAACAAGAAAAACTAGTGGACCCCAAATAAAGCGGGTTTAGTTAATGGTAGTATATGAGTCTTAGTTTCTATTTGCGACAAAGTATATAATAATGTAAGATGTTAACAATGGGGAAACTGGAGGATGGGTATCCAGGAACTCTGCACTATCTTTGCAACTGTTCTGAAAATTTAAAACAATTATGGTGTTAATAATCTATTAAAGAAAGATGTAGATGATACCAGTGTTGGGAGAAGGAGAGCATAAAAATTTTGAAGGACACTTGGATGTTGTTCTAAGGTATTAAGATCTAACATATATATCAACCGTAATAAAAATAAATAGCAATTAAGTACTCATTGTATGTCAGAAAACACGCTAAAAGCATTTAATATTATCTTATTTGTTCTTCTCACAAACAAGGAATAGTAGATATTATTACTTTTATTTAACAGATTGGGAAAATAAATACTGAGAAATGACATAACTTCCCTAAAAGTGTAGACACAATTGATTAGTAGGAAGGACATTTGAATCCATATATTGAGCCTTTTATTCACTGTGCCCTGAAGCCTTATTCATGTGAATAAATTATATTCAAGGTTAAATTATTTTACATCTACCCATCATGCTGGACTAATATATTAGTGCTATTTCAAATTTCTCTGTCAATATCTTGTAGCTATAAAGGTAAATCACAATGTTCTATCTGACTCACTCAGTCACAGGCCTGGCGCTTCACCCATCTAATAAAATACAAGCAAAGGTTCAGCCCGGGTCACTTCAGAGAATATGCACCTGTGAATGTGTATGAGCACACACACACAGGGACACACACACAGGTGCACACACACACAGACGCACACACAGGCGCACACACACAGACGCACACACATACAGGCACACACACAGGCGCACACACACACAGGCACACACAGGCGCACATACAGACACAGGCGCACACACGGGCACACACAGAGGCACACACACGCAGAGGTACACACATGCACAGACACACAGTTGCACACACACACATAGGCGCACACACACAGGTACACGCACAGGCACACACGCAGACACACAGGCGCACACACACACATAGGCGCACACACACGCACAGGCACACACACAGGCGCATACAGGCACACACCACACAACCCCTATGGGCCTGGTGAATTATGGTTGCTCAGTCATGACACTGTAATGCCACTACTGTTAATATTATCTTCAAAAATTACCAGCAAATGAATTCAATCAACCAGGCAAACCTGTAATGTTCCCTTTTAGCTGTAGCAAACAAATAGCAACAAATATCAATGAACTTTGCAGTAGAAACTAAGCAGAAAAAGAAATCCAACTTGAAAAATCCATTTGCACATTTGTATTTTCAGCTATACCCATACAGAGAAATAAGGGATCACATTACCTCTGTCACTGACCTTTTCAATTAGCATTTCTAGAAGCTTACATTTATAGAGCAGTTTGTACTTACAACGACAAGGTCATTTTCCCATTAAGTGCCATAGGAAGATGTTGAAAAAGATCTTGACTATCTAGTTTTTAAATAGGTTTAAATGATTGTCTGCCATTTTACATTCTCTGCTGTGTGGTCTGATTATTCAACATTCTAGAGTTAAGGCATTAAAGAAGCTTAAACTATTGATAAGGCTGCCCTAGCTTTGCAACAACAATTAAAGATGTTAGCTTAGGCTGCGCGTGGTGGCTCAGGCCTGTAGTCCCAGCACTTTAGGAGACAGAGGCAGGCAGCTCACGAGGTCGGGAGTTTTAGACCAGCCTGACCCACATGGTGAAACCCCGTCTCTACTGGAAATACAAAAATTAACTGAGCATGGTGGTGCACGCCTGTAATCCCAGCTACTCAGGAGACTGAGGCAGGAGAATCATTTGAACTCAAGAGGCAGAGATTGCAGTGAGCCGAGATTGCACCACTGCACTCCAGCCTGGGCAAGAGAGAGAGACTGTCTCAAAAAAATAAAAAAAAAGTCAGCTTAAATATTAGTTACAGAAATTTGAAGATACACAAACTACAGGAATGAACACCCCAGACAGAATGTGAGCAAACTGCTGCAAAAAGAAACTTCACTCCACCAGATCTTCATAGCTACCAAACCCAGGGCTTTTGGACCGCTTACTTCAGAATTTTGGACCTTAGATTCAAGCAGAAGGAAGATAAAAGAAAACAAGAGTAACCAGGATGCTCTATATTAAATAGTTAGCCCTTGTATAA
>NW_022306094.1:0-2583 GCF_002776525.5 Piliocolobus tephrosceles | reverse complement strand
GGCATGTCCACGTGTGAGTTGTGCAGTGCACAGTCTGTGCAGCAGTATGCTGAGGCCCTGAATTCTAGAAAGCCTTTCCTGACTGGCTGGGTTTGGTCTCTCCTCTGTCACCCCCGGTCCACACCAGACTGTGAGTTCCTTGAGGGTAGAGGCCTTGTCCTGCCCACCCCTCTGTCACCAAGCCCAGCTCAGCACCTGGTCCACAACAGGGCAGGCACCAGCAAACATTCCTTCAGCTCATGGGTGGCTGAGCAGAGATTTAAGTCTATGTTTAGGCTCCAAAGCTCTTAACTGAGGTCCAAAGGGGTTAAGTGCCTGAAATAGCTGAGCGTACCCTACTGACATTTGCAAAGCCACAGATCTGAGGTGGCCAATTAGACACAGCCTGGAGTCAAAATGCACCAGCCCCACGTCTCATTGCCAAGTCATATGCCCAGCGACGCCCATGTCCCCGCCCCTCCCCACTTAGCACCGGCTGAGACTTCGAAGAGACACAGCGAGGGCGTCTGTCTCAAACACCACTGAGTTCCCTGGCACTGCTGGAAACCTAAGGGTCTATTTCCTAGGCCATGTCAAAATGTTTCTAGTGTTGCCCAAAATAGCTGTTCCAGACACTCATGCTGTGCCAACCACAGGAGGAGAAATGGCCCAAACGTGTGACATAACTGGGTGTGATGAGCTGCACCCCCCAACACATGGGAGGGGCAGCTCCAAGTGCAGGAGAGTCCTGGCCTTCTCCAGACGTCCCCAAAGGGCCAAACAGGGACCAGGGCTGGGCGCCCACTCACCTCAGACATTTGGTTTCCTGTGGTGCTAGCCAGGAGGCAAATGTCCCTGGAAGGGGACTTCAGGTTCAGGTGGCCTTTGGGGACAGCTGGAGCCTCTGTGTGCCAGGCCCTGTGCCTGGCACTGGGGATGCAGATATGCCAGATGCCTTCCAGGGAGGGGTGTCTATGCTGAGCCCCGAGGGTGAGATGTTAGGCAGATGTGGAGGGTGGGGACTGTCACTCGCTGCTGTCACCTGCCACGTGCTGGGCTGTGTTTTAAGCGTTTACTTGTATTAAATCCTCACAGTAGCTCCCATGAGAGTGAGGCAGACACTACCACTACCCCCAGTTTACAAATGAGGAGACTGAGGCACAGAGAGGTTAGAAACTGCTCATCATCCAGTCACCCACCAGGCCAGCTTTCAGACTGAAGGGGCCTGTCTCCCGAGTCCTCCCAGGTCCCTGCTGTGCATGGGCAGAGGGAACAGCAGTGCAAAGGCTCAGAGGCAAGAGTGGGGGCAGGGAAGACTCAGGCAAGGGACATAGCTCAGTCTCACCTGGAGTGACAGCGTGGGCAGCTGAGGGCGAGTGAGGCTGGGGGAGGGGCCAGCCCTAGGGAGCCTGACCCGCAGTCAGGGCATGACCACCCACACTCACTGCCCCGAGCAGGAGGACAGGGACAAAGTTTTGCCCTCAGGGCACTGGGCAGTGACTCCTACAGGTCTCACTCCCCCACCTTGGGGCTGGGTCATCACCTCTGGGCCCACAGTCCCTGGCACAGGGCAGGGACAGCCCTTGTCCATTTGGACTTCAAGGGGCATTATTTTCTCCTGCTCTGCAGTGAGCCCCAAACAGGCACGATGGGGCTGCAGACATGGGGGACACTGCCCTCAGTAGCTCTTGGCCCAGCCGGAGACAAAGGTGGGCGTCCTGAGTGCTGCACCCGACGTCACCAGCTTCCTCATTCCTGACAAGTGGCTGAATGCATTTGAATCTGAAGGCAGATGTGGCCACGTGACTGGGTCTGGCCACTGCACTGTGAGAGGCGGCAGCGTGTGTCACCTTCAGGAGGGGCATAAAGGGCCAGGCCAGGGTTGATGCCTTCTTCCTTTTGCTGCGTAAAGCCCCATCCAGGTGAGAGGTGAGAGACTGCAGTGAGCAGAGCCCCCAGCTCTGCCCTGAGCCTGCCAGGCAGAGGCAAGGAACCTGCTCCTGCTGAGGGCGCAGGGCCGTTGGTCACTGCAGCACAGCCCAGGCCCAGCCCACGCCCTGCTCGGAGCCAGGTCGCCTGAGAAGGTAAGCTCTACTGTGAGGAGTGAGGGGGTGGGGAGGCCGACTCCCACACCAACCCTGTGCCAGGCGTGTGCTGGGCCCTGGAAATACCCAGGAACAGGATCCACGAGGCCCCTGCCCACCTGGAGCTCATGGACTAGTGAGAGCAACAGTGATTCCAGTAAACCCCCAAGGAAAGAATTACAGAAGGTTCTGAGAGAAACCAGAGGAATGCCAAGAAGTTGGGGTGAGGGGAACCAAGTCTGTTGGGCGGCGGGGGGAGAAGTCACATTTAAGCTGATGAAGATCAGAGGGACTGGCGAAGTGGAGGAGAGCAGGAAAAGGCATTGCAGGCAGAGGGAACTGCATGGGCAAAGGCCCTATGGCAGGAAAGGGCTCAGTGTCCACGGGAGAGACAGCAGGGAGGGGAGGGAGGGTGAGAGCTGGGCCACACAGGCCTGGGAGCAGCAGTGGGGGGTCTGCACTTGATCCTGGAGGGAAGGAGAAGCCACTGAGGGTCAGGAGGAAAGGGACATGACCAATC
>NW_022306093.1:0-2991 GCF_002776525.5 Piliocolobus tephrosceles | reverse complement strand
GGAGGAATTACGTACCCAGCGCAAAGAAACTAAAAATCTTGAAAAAAAAGTGGAAGAATTGACAGGTAGACTAATTAATGCAGAGAAGGTCATAAACGAAATGACAGAGGTGAAAACCATGACACGAGAAATACGTGACAAATGCACAAGCTTCAGTAACCGACTCGATCAACTGGAAGAAAGAGTATCAGCGATTGAGGATCAAATGAATGAAATGAAGCGAGAAGAGAAACCAAAAGAAAAAAGAAGAAAAAGAAATGAACAAAGCCTGCAAGAAGTATGGGATTATGTCAAAAGACCAAATCTACGTCTGATTGGGGTGCCTGAAAGTGAGGGGGAAAATGGAACCAAATTGGAAAACACTCTACAGGATATCATCCAGGAGAACTTCCCCAACCTAGCAGGCCAGGCCAACATTCAAATTCAGGAAATACAGAGAACGCCACAAAGATACTCCTCCAGAAGAGCAACTCCAAGACACATAATTGCCAGATTCACCAAAGTTGAAATGAAGGAAAAAATCTTAAGGGCAGCCAGAGAGAAAGGTCGGGTTACCCACAAAGGGAAGCCCATCAGACTGACAGCAGATCTCTCGGCAGAAACTCTACAAGCCAGAAGAGAGTGGGGGCCAATATTCAACGTTCTTAAAGAAAAGAATTTTAAACCCAGAATTTCATATCCAG
The DNA here is from genome assembly GCF_002776525.5 of Piliocolobus tephrosceles. Classification (NCBI taxonomy): domain Eukaryota; kingdom Metazoa; phylum Chordata; class Mammalia; order Primates; family Cercopithecidae; genus Piliocolobus; species Piliocolobus tephrosceles. Next base: position 2,308 of record NW_022306093.1, on the reverse strand, counting down.
CCAAACTAAGTTTCATAAGTGAAGGAGAAATAAAATTCTTTACAGATAAGCAAATGCTTAGAGATTTTGTCACCACCAGGCCTGCCTTACAAGAGACCCTGAAGGAAGCCCTAAACATGGAAAGGAACAACCGGTACCAGCCACTGCAAAAACATGCCAAAATGTAAAGACCATTGAACCTAGGAAGAAACTGCATCAACTAATGAGCAAAATAACCAGTTAATATCATAATGGCAGGATCAAGATCACACATAACAATATTAACCTTAAATGTAAATGGACTAAATGCTCCAATTAAAAGACACAGACTGGCAAACTGGATAAAGAGTCAAGACCCATCAGTCTGCTGTCTTCAGGAGACCCATCTCACATGCAGAGACATACATAGGCTCAAAATAAAGGGATGGAGGAAGATCTACCAAGCAAATGGAGAACAAAAAAAAGCAGGGGTTGCAATCCTAGTCTCTGATAAAACAGACTTTAAACCATCAAAGATCAAAAGAGACAAAGAAGGCCATTACATAATGGTAAAGGGATCAATCCAACAGGAAGAGCTAACTATCCTAAATATATATGCACCTAATACAGGAGCACCCAGATTCATAAAGCAAGTCCTTAGAGACTTACAAAGAGACTTAGACTCCCATACAATAATAATGGGAGACTTCAACACTCCACTGTCAACATTAGACAGATCAACGAGACAGAAAGTTAACAAGGATATCCAGGAACTGAACTCATCTCTGCACCAAGCGGACCTAATAGACATCTATAGAACTCTCCACCCCAAGTCAACAGAATATACATTCTTCTCAGCACCACATCACACTTATTCCAAAATTGACCACATAATTGGAAGTAAAGCACTCCTCAGCAAATGTAAAAGAACAGAAATTATAACAAACTGTCTCTCTGACCACAGTGCAATCAAACTAGAACTCAGGACTAAGAAATTCAATCAAAACCGCTCAACTACATGGAAACTGAACAACCTGCTCCTGAATGACTACTGGGTACATAACGAAATGAAAGCAGAAATAAAGATGTTCTTTGAATCCAATGAGAACAAAGATACAACATACCAGAATCTCTGGGACACATTTAAAGCAGTATGTAGAGGGAAATTTATAGCACTAAGTGCCCACAAGAGAAAGCAGGAAAGATCTAAAATTGACACTCTAACATCACAATTAAAAGAACTAGAGAGGCAAGAGCAAACACATTCAAAAGCTAGCAGAAAGCAAGAAATAACTAAGATCAGAGCAGAACTGAAGGAGATAGAGACACAAAAAACCCTCCAAAAAATCAATGAATCCAGGAGTTGGTTTTTTGAAAAGATCAACAAAATTGACAGACCGCTAGCAAGATTAATAAAGAAGAAAAGAGAGAGGAATCAAATAGATGCAATAAAAAATGATAAAGGGGATATCACCACCGACCCCACAGAAATACAAACTACCATCAGAGAATACTATAAACACCTCTACGCAAATCAACTAGAAAATCTAGAAGACATGGATAATTTCCTGGACACGTACACTCTTCCAAGACTAAACCAGGAAGAAGTTGAATCCCTGAATAGACCAATAGCAGCCTCTGAAATTGAGGCAACAATTAATAGCCTGCCCACCAAAAAAAGCCCAGGACCAGATGGATTCACAGCTGAATTCTACCAGAGGTACAAGGAGGAGCTGGTACCATTCCTTCTGAAACTATTCCAATCAATAGAAAAAGAGGGAATCCTCCCTAACTCATTTTATGAGGCCAGCATCATCCTGATACCAAAGCCTGGCAGAGACACAACAAAAAAAGAGAATTTTAGACCAATCTCCCTGATGAACATCGATGCAAAAATCCTCAATAAAATACTGGCAAACCGGATTCAGCAGCACATCAAAAAGCTTATCCACCATGATCAAGTGGGCTTCATCCCTGGGATGCAAGGCTGGTTCAACATTCGCAAATCAATCAACGTAATCCAGCATATCAACAGAACCAAAGACAAGAACCACATGATTATCTCAATAGATGCAGAAAAGGCTTTTGACAAAATTCAACAGCCCTTCATGCTAAAAACGCTCAACAAATTCGGTATTGATGGAACGTACCTCAAAATAATAAGAGCTATTTATGACAAACCCACAGCTAATATCATACTGAATGGGCAAAAACTGGAAAAGTTCCCTTTGAAAACTGGCACAAGACAGGGATGCCCTCTCTCACCACTCCTATTCAACATAGTGTTGGAAGTTCTGGCTAGGGCAATCAGGCAAGAGAAAGAAATCAAGGGTATTCAGTTAGGAAAAGA
>NW_022306092.1:0-1075 GCF_002776525.5 Piliocolobus tephrosceles | reverse complement strand
ATACTCCTCGAGAAGAGCAACTCCAAGACACATAATTGCCAGATTCACCAAAGTTGAAATGAAGGAAAAAATCTTAAGGGCAGCCGAAGAGAAAGGTCGGGTTACACACAAAGGGAAGCCCATCAGACCAACAGCAGATCTCTCGGCAGAAACTCTACAAGCCAGAAGAGAGTGGGGGCCAATATTCAACAATCCTAAATAAAAGAATTTTAAACCCAGAATTTCATATCCAGCCAAACTAAGTTTCATAACTGAAGGAGAAATAAAATCCTTTACAGAGAAGCAAATGCTTAGAGATTTTGTCACCACCAGGCCTGCCTTACAAGAGACCCTGAAGGAAGCCCTAAACATGGAAAGGAACAACCGGTACCAGCCATTGCAAAAACATGCCAAAATGTCAAGACCATCGAGGCTGGGAAGAAACAGCCTCAACTAATGAGCAAAATAACCAGGTAATATCATAATGGCAGGATCAAGTTCACACATAACAATATTAACCTTAAATATAAATGGACTAAATGCTCCAATTAAAAGACACAGACTGGCAAACTGAATAAAGAGTCAAGACCCATCAGTCTGCAGTCTTCAGGAGACCCATCTCACATGCAGAGACATACATAGGCTCAAAATAAAGGGATGGAGGAAGATCTAACGAGCAAATGGAGAACAAAAAAAAGCAGAGGTTGCAATCCCAGTCTCTGATAAAACAGATTTTAAACCATCAAAGATCAATAGAGACAAAGAAGGCAATTACATAATGGTAAAGGGATCAATTCAACAGGAAGAGCTAACTATCCTAAATATATATGCACCCAATACAGGAGCACGCAGATTCATAAAGCAAGTCCTTAGAGACTTACAAAGAGACTTAGACTCCCATACAATAATAATGGGAGACTTCAACACTCCACTGTCAACATTAGACAGATCAACGAGACAGAAAGTTAACAAGGATATCCAGGAATTGAACTCATCTCTGCACCAAGCGGACCTAATAGACATCTATAGAACTCTCCACCCCAAGTCAACAGAATATACATTCTTCTCAGCACCACATCACACTTATTCCAAAATT
>NW_022306091.1:0-9696 GCF_002776525.5 Piliocolobus tephrosceles | reverse complement strand
GGCGTAAACCCAGGAGGTGGAGCTTGCAGTGAGCTGAGATCCGGCCATTGCACTCCAGCCTGGGCGACAGAGCGAGACTCCGTCTCAAAAAAAAAAAAAAATCCAGTCATTAAGTCAGCATCCTTATATATATGTGTTTTTGCATTTGTATGAATATAGGACATGTGAACTTTACAAAAATTTGATGAAAGCTATCATCCTTGTGCAGAAAAAAAAAGGATATTTATGCCGGGTGCTGTGGCTCACGCCTGTAATCCCAGCACTTTGGGAGGCCAAGGTGGGCGGATCATGAGGTCAGGAGATCGAGATCATCCTGGCTAACACATGAAATCCTGTCTCTACTAAAAATACAAAAAAAATTAACTGAGAGTGGTGGCAGGCTCCTGTAGTCCCAGTTACTTGGGAGACTGAGGGAAGAGAATGGCGTGAACGTGGGAGGCGGAGCTTGCAATGAGCCGAGATCGCACTACTGCACTCCAGCCTGGGTGACACAGCAAGACTGTCTCAAAAAAAAAAAAGCGTATTTATGCATATGCACCCAAATGCATGCATATAGTTTTGGGGGATTCAGGAACCTCTGAAACCCAACCACAGATCCCAGGCTAAAAATCCAGCTATACAATAAAATTCCTAATGGTGGAATTGCTAGGTAAAAAGCATATATAGGTTGGGTGCAATGGCTCATTCCTGTAACCTCAGCACTTTGGGAGGCCGAGGCGAGTGGATCACCTGAGGTCAGGAGTTCGAGACCAGACCAGCCTGACCAACATGGCGAAACCCCAACTCTACTAAAAATACAAAATTAGCTGGGTATGGTGGCACATGCCTGTAATCCCAGCTACTCGGGAGTCTGAGGCAGGAAAATCTCTTGAACCAGGGAGGCGGAGGTTGCAGTGAGCTGATATCACGCCATTGCACTCCAGCCTGGGGAACAAGAGCAAAACTCTGTCTCAAAAAAAAAGAGCATATATATCTTACATCTTTCCTTTTTTTTTTTTTTTTTTCCTCCAGAGCGAGTCTTTCTCTCTCGCCCAGGCTAGAATGCAGTGGCTTGCTCTTGCCTCACTGCAACCTCTGCCTCCCAAGTTCAAGCAATTCTCCTGCCTCAGCCTCCTGAGTAGCTGAGATTACAGTCGCACACCACCATGCCTGGCTTGTTTTGTTTTGGTTTGAGACGGAGTCTCGCTCTCTTACCCAGGCTGGAGTGCAGTGGCACAATCTCAACTCACTGCAACCTCCACCTTGCAGGTTCAAGTGATTCTCTTGCCTTGGCCACCCTAGTAGCTGGGACTATAGGCATGCACCACGCCTGGCTAATTTTTGTATTTTTAGTAGAGACGAGGTTTTACCATGTTGGCCAGGTTGGTCTTGAACTCCCGACCTTGTGATCGGCACACCTCGGCCTCCCAGAGTACTGGGATTACAGGCGTGAGACACTGTGCCTAGCCCTTTTTTTTTTTTTTTTTTTTGAGACAGAGTTTTGCTCTTGTTGCCCAGGCTAGAGTGCAGTGGTGCAATCTGGGCTCACTGCAACCTCCACCTCCCGTGTTCAAGAGATTCTCCTGCCTCAGCTTCCTGAGTAGCTGGGAGTACAGGTGCCCGCCACCACACCCAGCTGATTTTTATATTTTTAGTAGAGATGGAATTTCTCTATGTTGGTCAGGCTCGTCTCAAACTCCCAACCTCAGGTGATCCGCCCACCTCAGCCTCCCCAAGTGCTGGGATGACAGGCGTGAGCCATTGTGCCCAGCCTAAGTTTTGTATTTTTGGTAGAGATGGTGTTTCGCCATATTTGGCCAGGCTGGTCGTGAACTCCTGACCTCAGGAGATCCGCCCACCTCTGCCTCCCAAAGTGCTGGGATTATAGGTGTGAGCTCCCTCACCTAGCCATCTTTTGTGTTTTTGTTGTTGTTGTTGTTGTTTTTAAAGAGACAGGGTCTCATGCTGTTACTCAGGCTGCAAGAATGCAGTGGTGTGATCCTTCCTCACTGCAGTCCCAAACTCCTGGGCTTAAGTGATCCTCCCTGCTCATCCTCCTGAGTAGCTGGGACTACAGGTGCATGCCACCACACCTCTTTCATTTTAAAAAAATTTTTTATAGAGATGGGGTCGCTCTCACTTTTTTGCCCAGGCTGGTCTTGAACTCCTAGCTTCAAGGGATCCTCCCACCCTGGCCTGCCAAAGTGCTGGGATTACAGGCGTGAGCCACTGCACCCAGCCTTTATGTTTTAGTACCCAGAATTTCACAGGCCTCCCACATAAGCTATATTTTACTATATATTGATTAGGGTGAAAGTCATAGTAACAAAAAGCCATCATGAATTTAGTGGCACTTTCGATGAAATTTGTATTTTTAAAATACAATTGCTTATTTCCTATACCTTACTATGTAGAATCTTGTGTGTGGGAGACTTCTAGGAATGGGAAGAAGGAAGCTTAGCGTTTGTCAATATCAGTAACCTTTTGTTTTCTTCTCTTTGAAATTCTAGTACTCAAGGGAAAGAAGCTCAGTTTGCCAGCGTAAGTGCCAAAGACCATCACCAGCATCTGTCCTTCAGGGTGCTCGGACAGAATTCTTACCACAGCAAAGGCATAAGATGCTAGATACGGAAAATCAGAAACTTAACTCTTTTGTTGCAGATAGTCATCAGTGGCTCTGTAAGAACGCAGAGGAAAAGAGCCAGAAGGTTTCTGTTTAATGCATCTTGCCTTATCTTTTTTTATTACTGTGTACAAAGATTTTTTTACACAAAGAAACTTAATGCTGTATTCAGTGTGTAGCTTCAATTGGGATAGTTCCAAAAGTGAAGATTTTGTGAGGAATAAGTGCAAACTTTTTTTTTAATTTTAAAAAATTCTTTGAAACTGTTGAGTCTTTGTGTCTGCAATGAAATTGTACTCCTTGACAGTTGGTAGATTATATATTCTTCCATCCCTCAAACTTGCATTCCACTATATTTATTTTTTGGCAAAAGATGAGCTGTATTTGTTTGAAATCTGAGACACTATGTTCAATTGGATGTATCTGTTCAAATTTATTCCCACGTGACGTGGAAGTCCTTCGTTGGATGTCACAACACTACATTTGAGGTTGGTAAGGATGACTTGGAGGTCCATGGTTTTCATTACCAACATTTTAAGATTCTGAATGTCGATGGAGTCTCACTGAAGAGTCACCAAAGGTGCCTGCCCTTTTCCTCTGCTGCAAAGTGTCAGTTGGAGACTGTCCCAAGGGTGCTGAAGAATCCAGCGGCAGGGGTTCTGGCTGCTTTCCATCTGAGTGTGGGATGGGAGGGGCATTCATGATCATTTGGATATAGGAATCTACTCCTCTGAGGAATGGAACACAAGTAGTTACCTGTCACTTTCATTTGTAATTCCAAAAGATGACTACAACCATGTCAATGCTCAGATTCAAACAGTTTTCCACATCACTTTTGGGTGGTAAGATGATTTACAATTTGTTTTTTAATTGGCAGCACCACTAACCATTCCTTATATTCTTTTTTGTGTGTGTGGTTTTTTTCTTTTTATTTAACCCACAGCCGACATCATAGTTTCTTGTTTTGTTTTCCAGAGCTCTTGCATGACTTATGTTACCATCCTAAAAAACACTATATTAAGCATAGAATAAATTGTCTTTTTTTATGAATTAGGCTTTTTGAACATCCTATGTTGGGATTTGTTTTTGTTTTTCAATTGGCAACAAAAGCTCTGTAGGGCTGCAAACTAATATTTAAAGTCCACATAATCATCTGTAAGACATTATGTATTTTGTGGAAATACTAGAATTTTTTTCCTGATTTTGCCATTATATGGATTTGCTATTTTTTTATTAATGCAAAAGTGTATGACTTTGTTTTTTATGTGATACACCATAAATATTAAAGTGTTGAATACTAACAGTGCTGACGACAAGAAGGATGTAGTATTTTTGCTTTCTGCATTACAATGTCTTCTGGAGGAAGGGAGCAAGATGGGTTTCATTTGTATCTAGTGTGTGTCTTAACATCTTTCTAAATCAGCAGTGTAACTGCATAGTTTAACTTCCTGTCTGTGTGCCTCATTTTACTTTTCCCTCCTTGCCTCATGTTTTGGCTTTTGTGTATCAGAGCATCTTTCTTTGCAGCATCCTAATCTTGCTTTAGTTTCTGTGGTCTCTTTTCATCCTCCTTAAGGATTCTGAGTGTGGAAGGAGGCTGGGAAGTCTAGTGCAGTAGGTGAGCAGACATCTTGCTGCCCAGCCCGGGGTGGGTGGGGCGCACACCTGTCTTTGTGCATGCAAATCCAACACACCTGGCGCATCCTCTGGAGAGCATGACGCACGGAAAGGTCTGGAAGCTCTGCATAGTGATGCCTTCTGCAATCATCCTACCCAAGTAAAAGTAACTTTGGCTATGTTGTTACCACCGTTTTGGTCACCCAGGAGGACATCTTAGCAAGGGTGCCTGCGAGGGAGTGTGGGACTGGGCCTCATCCTTGCCGGCGTTGGAAACCAAGGCCTTGTATGCCATGCCTTATGAAGCACTGTTTCACAGTTACTTTCACTTCCCGAATAAAGGTTACCAGGTAATTAATATTTTTATTGAGGTGTTTATTTGTGTGTTTTTCAATGTAAGCATCATGAGAAATAAAGCAAAGTTCAGAGATTTGCCCCGTAACTAGTATGATAGGAAAAGCTGCTTTCCAGCCAGGCCTGGTGGCTCATGCCTATAATGACAGCACTTGGGGAGGCTAAGGCAGAAGGATCACTTGAGAACAGGAGTTTCAGACCAGCTGGACAACATAGCAATACCACATCTCATTTAAAAAACTAGTAAAAGGCCAGGTGCGGTGGCTCACATCTGTAATCCCAGCACTTTGGGAGGCTGAGGCGGGCGGATCAGGAGGTCAAGAGATCAAGACCATCCTGGCTAACACGGTGAAACCCCGTCTCTACTAATAATCCCCCCCAAAAAATTAGCTGGGTGTGCTGGCGGGTGCCTGTAGTCCCAGCTGCTCGGGGGGCTGAGGCAGGAGAATGGCGTGAACCCCAGAGGCGGAACTTGCAGTGAGCCGAGATCGCGCTACTGCACTCCAGCCTGGGCGACAGAGCAAGACTCCGTCTCAAAAAAAAAAAAAATAGTAAAAATGAAAATTTTTAAATAATAAAAGAAGAAAGGCTTCTGGCCATTGGCTCCTTAACAGAGACCAATCTTTTCCCCTGTCCAGTTCAATCACAAACTGTCTGAAGAAGTTTCCCTGCTTCCTCATGCTCTGGCTAAGAGAAGAGCAGGTGGAGAAGTGGTTTTAAGGGAGATCGTAGTGGTATATGAGAACCCTAAGTAAGAAAAGCACATGCTTTGAGCCCTGGCATGTGTTGCGGCTTGGCTCCCTCACTTGTAGTCCCTGGCCCTGGACTTCACGTGAGCCTCATTGCCTCCAGCTACATAGGTAAACTGCCAGGGATGCTACTGCTGGCAAAGCTCACAGCCAGATCAAATATGATCCAGTAATCATATTTGCCCCTCCTGACTTTCTGCTTAGTTTGAGATAGCCGCTTCAAAAGCTGGTTGGAAACTGGTATATGGGTCAGTTTTGCCAGAAGGTTCACAACCTTGTTAGGCGCAGTGGCTCACGCCTGTAATCCCAGCATTTTGGGAGGCTGAGGTGGGCGGATATCCCGAGGTCAGGAGTTTGAGACCAGCCTGGCCAACATGGTAAAACCCCCACTTCTAAAAATAAAAAAATAAGCCGGGTGTGGTGGCACACACCTGTCATCTCAGCTACTCAGGAGGCTGAGGCGCAAGAATCACTTGAATCTGGGACGCAGAGGTTGGAGCTGCCAAGGTCGCGCCACTGCACCCCAGCCTGGGCAACAGTGAGACCCCATCGCAAAAAAAAGGAAGAAATTGACTCCTAGGTACCTTCCTAAAGCAGCCACCCATCTGAGGCTTGCTTGATTGGATCTGTGTGGGTTTTTTCTGTGTGCCTCTGTCCTCTAGTGGCCAGATGTGGAATTTCCAAAAACCAGAGCTCTGACCAGTGCCACCCAGCCTTCCTCACAACTATCTGGGTTAACTGGAATCTGCTGGAGGTGCTGTGGGTGTTTCTCTAGTTTTGAAACAATTCCTTTTGTCCCTGCACTTTAAAAGCCATTTGCAGCATAACACAGTACATATCCTTTTAAGCAATGACAAGGGTACTTTTTTACAATACTGAAATAAAAGACTGTCCTAGTTTTCACCTTGGGCACTTAAAAGGTGAGAGTCACCGGGCATGGTGGCTGACGTCTGTAATCCCAACACTTTGGGAGGCCAAGGTGGGTGGATCACCTGAGGTCAGGAGTTCAAGACCAGCCTGGCCAACATGGTGAAACCTCGTCTCTACTAAAAATACCAAAATTAGTCAGGCGTGGTGGTGCATACCTGTAATCCCAGCTACTTGGGAGGCTGAGGCAGGAGAATCGTTGGAACTTGGGAGGTGGAGGTTGCAGTGAGCCAAGATCGTGCCACTGCACTCCAGCCTGGGTGACAGAGCCGAGACTCAGTCTCAAAAAAATAAAAAAATAAATAAAAAATAAACTGCCAAGAAAAATACTCTGTCATTTGCAAATTCTGAAATGCAAAGAAGAATATTAAGGGTATTTATTTTTCCCCAAAATTCATGATGGGATAAATAAATATGGCAGGATGTTATTCTGTGTTAAATCTACACAGTGGGCCCTTAGGTGTCAGGCATCTTCTCTGTATCTGAAATATTTCCATCATTTCAAAAAAGTCATTATGAGTCCCTTTTGCAAGACCTGTGCTTTGATCTGGATAGTTCACCTGGGAAATAACAGGTTGTTAAGGATCTTTTTTTTTTTTTTTTTTTTTTTTCAGGCAGGGTCTCGCTTTGTGGCCCAGGCTGGAGTGCAGTGGTGGCATCTCGGCTTACTGCAACCTCCGCCTCCCGGGTTCAAGTGATTCTCCTGCCTCAGCCTCCCGAGTAGCTGGGATTAAAGCGCATACCACCACGCCCGGCTAATTTTTGTATTTTAAGTAGAGGCAGGGTTTCACTGCATTAGCCAGGATGGTCTCAATCTCCTGACCTCGTGATCTGCCTGCCTCGGCCTCCCAAAGTGCTGGGATTACAGGTGTCAACCACCACGCCCAGCTGAAATTTTACTTCTTTTTTTTTTTGAGACGGAGTCTCGCTCTGTCGCCCAGGCTGGAGTGCAGTGGCTGGATCTCAGCTCACTGCAAGCTCTGCCTCCCAGGTTCACGCCATTTTCCTGCCTCAGCCTCCCATGTAGCTGGGACCACAGGCGCCCGCCACCACGCCTGGCTAATTTTTTTATTTTTATTTTTAGTAGAGACGGGGTTTCACCATGTTAGCCAGGATGGTCTCGATCTCCTGACCTCGTGATCTGCCCATCTCGGCCTCCCAAAGTGCTGGGATTACAGGTGTGAGCCACCGCGCCCGGCCACCAATCCTTTCTTTAGAATGTGCATACCCCAGACCTATTGTGATAATACTGTACGGCACTGAAGTGTAGCAGATAATTTATTACACAAATAATGATAATGACATATAATGCTCTTCACTGTAAATTCCATGTAGGCTGTCACAGAATGTTTCTTTTTTTTTTTTTTTTGAGAGTCTTGCGCTCTCTCCCAGGCTGAAGTACAGTGGCCTCATCTCTGCTCACTGCAACCTCCGCCTCCCAGGCTTAAGCGATTCTCCTGACTCAGCCCCCTGAGTAGCTGGGACTGCAGGTGCCTGTGCCACCATGCCCAGCTAATTTTTGTATTTTAGTAGAGATAGGGTTTCACCATGGTGGCTAGGCTGGTTTCGAACTCCTGACCTCAAGTGATCTGTCCACCTCGGGCTACCAAAGTGCTGGGATTACAGGTGTGAGCCACCGCGCCTGGCCAATGCCCAGAATTTTCATCAGCCCAGTGAAATACTCTTGTCTAAAAATGTATTTGCTCACAGACCTTGCAAGCTTGTATTTTATTATTATTACAAGTTTTATTTATTCTGAAACTTTTGGTACGGATCTTGCAATGTTTTTAATTTTTGTTTTAAGAGACAAGATCTCGCTATGTTGCCCAGGCTGGTCTCAGCCTCAAGCCAGCTTGCCGCCTGGCTGATGTTGCAATGTTAACATTCATTTCCCGGTACTGTTCTCTGACTTCCGTCTTCTCCTTTCCAAGCCCTGTCATTCCACTCCAGCCCCACCCTGCCTCTCATTCCTTCTACTTACTCTTTGTTTTTCAGACAAAGTCTTGCTCTGTCGCCCAGGCTGGAGTGCAGTGGTGTGATCTCAGCTCACTGCAACCTCTGCCTCCCAGATTCAAGTGATTCTCCTGCCTCAGCCTCCCGAGCAGCTGGGATTACAGGCACGCACCACCACGCCCAGCTAGTTTTTGTATTTTCAGTAGAGATGGGGTTTCACCATGTTGGCCAGGTTGTTCTCGAACTCCCGACCTCAAGTGATCTGCCTGCTTCGGCCTCCCAAAGTGCTGGGATTACAGGTGTGAGCCACCAAGCCCAGCCCCACTTACTCTTTACACATAATCAGTTATTCATTCATTGAGAATTTAAGAATGCCTAGAATGTGCTCTATTCCATTCATAGGAGTGAATAAGATGGACAAGGTGCCTGTGATCATGAAACTTACACTTTAGGCCAGGCGCGGTGGCTCACGCCTGTAACCCCAGCACTTTGGGAGGCCGAGACGGGCGGATCACGAGGTCAGGAGATCGAGACCATCCTGACTAACACTGTGAAACCCCGTCTCTACTAAAACAAATACAAAAAGCTAGCCGGGCGAGGTGGCGGTCACCTGTAGTCCCAGCTACTCGGGAAGCTGAGGCAGGAGAATGGCGTGAACCCAGGAGGCGGAGCTTGCAGTGAGCTGAGATCCGGCCACTGCACTCCAGCCCGGGCGACAGAGTGAGACTCCATCTCAAAAAAAAAAAAAAAAAAAGAAAGAAACTTACACTTTAAGGGAGGAAGTAAGAGATAATAAACATGATGTAATGTCAGGGGCTCATTATGTGCAATGAAGGAAACTGAAGCAACACAAGGAATAAAGACTGACAGTTTTGCTGTTTTAGCTAAGATGGTCAGGGAAGGCCTCTCTGAAGCAGTGACACCTGAGCTGAGGCCTGAATGAAGTGAGAGACAGAAATGAGGCAAGAGCGGTGCACAATGGCTCATATCTGTAATCCCAGCACCTTGGGAGGCCAAGGCGGGCGGATCACTTGAGGTCAGGAGTTCAAGACCAGCCTGGCCAACATGGCGAAACCCCGCCTCTACTAAAAATACAAAAATTAGGCCAGGCACAGTGGCTCTTGCCTGTAATCCTAGTACTTTGGGAGCCCAAGGCGGGTAGATCACGAGGTCAAGAGATCGAAACCATCTTGGCCAACATGGTGAAACCCCGTCTCTACTAAAAATATAAAAATTAGTGGAGTGTGGTAGCCCACACCTGTAGTCCCAATTACTCGGGAGGCTGAGACAGGAGAACCGCTTGAACCCGGGAGGCAGAGGTTGCAGTAAGCTGAGATCACGCCCTGCACTCCAGCCTGGCAACAGAGCAAGATTCCACCTAAAAAAAAAAAAAAAGGCCGGGTGCGATGGCTCAAGCCTGTAATCCCAGCACTTTGGGAGGCTGAGACGGGCGGATCACGAGGTCAGGAGATCGAGACCATCCTGGCCAACACG
>NW_022306090.1:0-4960 GCF_002776525.5 Piliocolobus tephrosceles | reverse complement strand
GGGAACCAATTGAGCATGACTGCCAACAAATTGTAACCCAGACTTATGCTGCCTAAGAGGATCTCTTAGAAGTCCTCTTAGCTAATCATGACCTTAACCTGTATACTGATGGAAGTTCATTTGTGCAGAATGTGATACGCAGGGCAGGTTATGCCATAGTTAGTGATGTAACAGTACTTGAAAGTAAGCCTCTTCCTCTGGGGACCAGTGGCCAGTTAGCAGAACTAGTGGCACTTACCTGAGTCTTAGAACTGGCAAAGGAAAAAGGAATAAATGTGTATACAGACAGTATGTATGCTTATCTAATCCTGCATGACCATGCTGCAATATGGAAAGAAAGGCAGTTCCTAACCTCTTGGAGAATCCCCATTAAATACCACAAGGAAATCATGGAATTATTGTACGCAGTGCAAAAACCCAAAGAGGTGACAGTCTTACACTGATGAAACCATCAAAAAAGTGAAGGAGAAAAGGTAGAAGGAAACCATCAGGCAGCCGCTGAGGCCAAAATTGCTGCCAGGTGGAACATCCCATTAGCAATACCTATAGAAACATCCTTGGTACGGAACAACCCTCTCCAAGAGATTAAGCCCCAGTATTCCCCGACTGAAACAGAATGGGACTTTCAAGGGGGCACCGTTTTCTCCCCTCGGGGTGGTTAACAACAGAAGAGAGAAAGATACTCATACCTGAAGCCAGCCAATGAAAAATACTTGAGACCCTCTACCTAACTTTTCATATGGGTGTTGAGAGCACTCATCAAATGACCAAATTCCTATTTACAGGGACAAAGCTCCTCCGGACATCCGACAAGTAGTCAGAGCCTGTTAGGTGTGCCAAAGGAATAATCCCTTGGTTCATCATAAGGCCCCTCTGGGGGAACAAAGAATAGGGCACTATCCCAGAGAGGACTGGCAGTTGGACTTTAACCATATGCCTAACTCAAGGGGATTTCAATACTGGTTGGTCTGTGTTGATACCTTTACAAATCGGATAGAAGCCTTCCCCTGCAAGACAGAGAAGTCTCAGGAAGTGGTTAAAGTCCTAATTCATGAAATAATTCCTAAATATGGGCTTCCCCAAAGCTTACAAAGTGACAATGGTCTGGCTTTTAAAGCCAAGGTAACTCTGGGAATTTCCAAGGCACTAGGGATACAATATTACCTTCACTGTGCCTGGGGGCCACAATCCTCAGGGAAGTCCAGAAGGCAAATGAAACCCTCAAGAGGCACTTAAGGAAACTAACCCAAGGAATTCATCTCCCATGGCTTACTCTCTTGTCCATGGCATTGTTGAGAATACAAACTTCTCCTCACAAAATGGCGTTCAGTCCATACTGTAATACTAATATGGATGACCTTTCTCACAAATGACTTCCTACTTGATCAGGAAATGGCCAACTTGGTCAAGGATATAACTTCATTGGCAAAATATCACCAAAACCCTAAAAACCTACCCAAAGGATGCCACAGAGATAAGGGAACAGAGTTTTTCCAACCCGGAGATCTAGTGTTGGTCAAGTCCCTCTCCTCTACCTCCCCATCTACAGATTTCTTGTGGGAAGGACCATACTTGGTAATCCTCTTTACGTCAAATGCAGTTAAGGTGGCAGGAGTGGAATCTTGGATTTACCACACCTAAGTTAAACTCCACCCCCGCCCCCCAAGAACCTACGGGACTCTCAGCTCAGGAGTCCCAAGATCAGACAGACTAGCCTCAATACACCTGTAAACCATCGGAGGACTTGCATCTCCTATTTCTGAAGGGAACATCCCAGACTAAAAAGGCTCCTACAGCTGATCCCGAGGAAAAAAATACCTTTCCTATTTAAAAAAGATAAGTGAAAACCTACAGAATCTTTCACACCTCTCCTTGCCCCCTTAATGGAATCCTTTTACTGTTTCATCATGTAATTAAGCAGTATATTAACCATACTCTTTGCAGTAGGACTATATACTGTAGCTCCTACTGGAACAAAAATCCTAATTACATCAACCTTTTTTCTATCATCCTTCTTTTTGTCAGCAATTTACTTCTCCCTTTAACCCAGACTGGATAAAATGATCTCATCTTCCAGGGCACCTCATTACCTATCTATCCCTCTTGCTTCCTTGGACACTCCACATAGTCACCCTCCCCTTCCACTAGCTCATAATGAACTCTACAAAACTCTCAGCCTACTCTGCTAAACCAGTGCAATCCTTCCCTGGCAAATGACTGCTGACTTCTTCTCTATCAGCCACTGCTTAACAGTTTTTTCATCAATGGGAAACTAGAACACAGGGAGCCACTCAGTTTGCTCCCAATACTCCTTTCCAGCCACTCACCAGAGCTACCTTGGCAAGTACTCTAGGAGTATGGGAAAATGAAAACACCAAACTCACACATCCTTTTAAAATACACAACCAATTCTGCCTACCTAGCCAAGGCATATTCTTCTTATGTGGAACTTCAACTTATATCTGTCTCCCCACCAACTGGAGAGGCACTTGCACCTTAGTCCTCCTAAGTCCCAACAATGACATTGCCCCCAAGAAATCAGACCCTACCAGTTCCCCTCGAAGCTCAAGTCCTTCAGTGTAGGGCCATACAACTAATACCCCTACTTATAGGGTTTGGAATGGCCACTGCTATAGTAACCAGAATAGCCAGTTTATCTACTTCATTATCCTGCTAACACACACTCTTAAAGGATTTATCAGACAGTTTACAAAATCGATTCTTACTCTACAATCCCAACTAGACTCTTCAGCAGCAGTGACTCTCCAAAACCGCTGAGGCCCTGACCTCCTCACTGCTGAGAAAGGAGGACATTGTACCTTCTTAGGGGAAGAGTGTTGTTTTTACACTAACCAGTCAGGGATAGTATGAGATGCCACACGGTGTTTACAGAAAAAGGCTTCTGAAATCTGGCAATGCCTTTCAAACTCTTATACCAACCTCTGGAGTTGGGTGACATGGCTTCTCCACTTTCTAGGTCCATGACAGCCATCTTGCTACTACTCGCCTTTGGGGCCTTGTATTTTTAACCTCCTTGTTAACATTGTTTCCTTCAGGATTGAGGCCATCAAGCTACAGATGGTCTTACAAATGGAACCCCAAATGATCTCAACTCACAACATCTACCAAGGACCCCTGGACTGTCCCACTGGCCCTTTGACTGGCCTAGAGAGTTCCCCACTGGAGGACAATACAACTGCAGGGACTCTGCTTCACCCCTATCCAGCAGGAAGTAGCTAGAGCAGTCATCGTCCAGTTCCCAACAGCAATTGGGATTTCCTTTTTAGAGGATGGATTGAGAGGGGAGGCCAGCTGGACTTCCTGGGTTGAGTGGGGACTTGGGAAACATTCCTGTCTTACAAGAGGATTGTAAAAAACACCAGTCAGCGTTCTGTAAAACACACCAATCAGCACTCTGTAAAATACACCAATCAGCACTGGGTAAAACACACCAATCAGCAGGATTCTAAAAGTAGCCAATCACGGGGAGGATTGAAAAAAGGGCACTCTGATATGACAGAAACAGAACATGGGAGGGGACAATAAGGGAATAAAAACTGGCCACCCCAGCCAGCAGTGGCAACCTGCTTGGGTCCCCTTCCACACTGTGGAAGCTTTGTCCTTTTCTCTTCACAATAAACCTTGCTACTGCTCACAGTTTGGATCCGTGCCATCTTTAAGAGCTGTGACGCTCACCACAAAGGTCCACAGCCTCATTCTTGAAGTCAGCGAGACTACAAACCCAGTGGCAGGAACCAACTCTGGACACAAAATCAAGAATGCAATCCCATATACAAAATCCATAAAAAAGCAAAATACCTAGAAATACACCTAACCAAGGAGGTGAAAGATCTCTGCAAGGAGAACTCTAAAATGCTGCTAAAAGACATCATAGATTACACAAACAAATGGAAAAATTTTACATGCTCATCAATTGGAAAAACCAATACCATGAAAATTGCCACACTGCCCAAAGCAATCTACAAATTTAGCACTATTTCTATCAAACTATCAGTGTTATTTTTAATAGAATTACAAAAAAATTCTAAAATTAATGTGGGACTATAAAATCCTAAATGACAAAAGGAATCCTAAGCAAAGGGAAGAAAGCCAGAGACATCACATTACCCAACTTCAAGCTATAACATAAGTCTATGGTAACCTAAACAGTACAGTGCTGGTACAAAAACAGACACACAAACTAACAGAACAGAATAAAGAACCCAGAAAAAAAGCTGCACATCTCTAGCCATCTGAGCTTTAGCCATTGATCTGAACACAACAAAAAAAAGCAATGCCGAAAACACTCCCTATCCAATACATTACTCTGGGATAGCAGGCTATTCATATGCAAAAGTATGAAACTGGATGACTACCTTTCACCATATACAACAATTAAATAAAGATGGATTAAAGATTTAAATGTGAGACCTCAAACTATCAGAATCCTAGAAGAAAATATAGGAAACACCATTGTGGACATAAGCCTTGAAAAGCAATTAATAACTAAGTCTTCAAAAACTATTGCTACTAAAACAAAAATTAACAAGGGGGATCTAATTAAATTAAAGAGCTTCTGCTCAGCCAAATGAACTACCAACAGTGTAAACAGGCCATCTAGAGATTGTAAGAAAATATTTGCAAACTAAAAATCCAACAAAGGTCTATATCTATAAGAAATTCAAATCAACAAGCAAAAATTAAAAACACTAACCCCAATAAAAACAGACAAAAGGCATAACGGATACTTCTCAAAAGAAGACATACAAGTGGCTGACAAACATGAAAAAAATCTTCTACATCACAAATCGTCAGAGAAATGCAATGCCAAAACACTTCACATCAGTCAGAATGGCTATTACTAAAAACTAAATAAATAAATGCCCTCTCTCACCACTCCTATTCAACATAGAGTTGGAAGCTCTGGACAGGGCAATCAGGCAGGAGAAAGAAATAAAGT
>NW_022306089.1:0-3375 GCF_002776525.5 Piliocolobus tephrosceles | reverse complement strand
GGTGCAATCTCGACTCACTGCAACCTCCACCTCCTGGGTTCAAGCGATTCTCCTGCCTCAGCCTCCCGAGTAGCTGGCACTACAGGTGCCCGCCACCACGCCCGGCTAATTTTTTTTGTAGTTTTAGTGGAGACGGGGTTTCACTGTGTTAGCCGGGATGGTCTCGATCTCCTGACCTCGTGATCCTCCTGCCTCAGCCTCCCAAAGTGCTGGGATTACAGGCGTGAGCCACCGCGCCCAGCCCAATGCCTGCATTTGATAGTTGAGGAAACTGAGGCTTGGAGATGGCGAGAGGGTGGGGCAGGAGGACCCTGGGGTACAGAGAGGGAAAAGGTTTGGCCTACATCTCAGAGCTTCATTCACAGTAACATGCCGAGTATGAACGCAGTGGGATTGGGGCCTTATTCGCCTGGGTCTCGGAATGGCAGTGCTGACATTCCTCACCAGGTCAGGCGGACCCCAGGTCCCCGGCCCCTGCCCAGCAGCTTGTTCAGTCCTACAGCCACGTAACAGTGGAAAGGACCATGGAAAGGGGTGGAGGCCCACAGCCCACTGACTCCTAGGACATGTCCCAGGAGTTTTTGGGTCTCCAGAGTGGGTGGGCTCCAGCACCAAGCCCCTTTCCTTACCACACAGGGTTGTTGCACAAAGCTCCTCTGGCTCTGGGCGTATGTGTAGCTCACCTTGGTGGACTTCTGGGTTTTTTTTTTTTTTTTAGAGACAAGGTCTCACTGTCACTCAGGCTAGAGCACAGTGGCACAATCACGGCTCGCTGCAGCCTCAACCTCCCAGGCTCAAGCAATCCTCCCACCTCAGCCTCCCTAGTAGCTGGGACTACAGGACTGCACCACCACACCTGGCTAAATTTCTGTACTGTTTGTAGAGACGGGGTTTCATTATGCTGCCCAGGCTGGTCTTGAACGGCTGGGCTTACGCGATCCTCCAGCCTCAGTCTCTGGAGTAGCTGGGACCACAGGTGCATACCACCATGCACCACTAATTTTTTGTACTTTTTCGTAGAGACGGGGCCTCACTATGTTGCCCAGGCTGGTCTCAAACTCCTGGGCTCAGGTGATCCACCTGCCTTGGCCTCCCAGAGTGCTGGGATTACAAGCACGAGCCACTATGCCTGGCCCTCTTGAGCTTTTTTGTGCATTTCACATCATCTTCATTCAGCATGTATTGCTTTTGTAATTAAAGAAAAAAAAAATCCCAATTAATGTTAGTTTGAAGCAATACATCAGACAGGCCAGGTGCCCCAAGTGAAGAGCAGAGGGTGCAAGTCAGCTGGCTCAGGACTGATGCCTTTCCAGAATGTTCTGTGGCCCAGGTTGGAGTACCGTGGCACAATCTCAGCTCACTGCAACTTCCACCTCCCGGGTTCAAATGATTCTCCTGCCTCAACCTCCTGAGTAGCTGGGATTACAGGCGTGCACACCACCACGCCCAGCTAATCTTTGTATTTTTAGTAGAGACAGGGGTTTCTCCATGTTGGACAGGCTGGTCTCAAAGTCCTGACCTCAGGTGATCTGCCCACCTGGGCCTCCCAAAGTGCTGGGATTACAAGTGTGAGCCACCATGCCCAACCTCCAGAATCATTTCTGATACTACTAAGGAAATTGATGTTCAGGTTAGATTAGGTTTAGGGATGAGGGTGGAATTAGGGAAAAGCGGTTTGGATAGGTGAGTGGGAGACAGGAGGGAGGGGAGGGGCAGGTGGAGGGAGCAGATGGGGACGGGAAGAAAGGCCCGGTCAAGCATCTGTTGACTTCAGCTCTTTTGGGGATATTCTGTTTTTTTAAATGGAGTTTCTAGAAAACAAGGTTAATCCCCCAAGACAATGGTCTTTGGTGGGGCAAATCCTACCTTATTTGGTTGACTTCTAGAACCACAATGATGGTTTCGATGGGGTTTAGGTCATATCTATACAGCAGCCAGACACCTGGCCCTGGCCCCACGGGGGGGCCTCGCGGCCCGTCAGGGCAGGTGGTGCTGATGAGGACTGCACAGATGTGCTGGGGACTGGGCCCCTGCCTTGCGTATATACGCATTCCCTTCTCTAAGTCTGTCCAAAGACCCTAAATGGTCAGTATTAAAACTCACTGGCCAGGTGCAGTGGCTCACACCTGTAATCCCAGCACTTTGGGAGGCTGAGGTAGGCGGGCAGATCACAAGATCAGGAGTTCGAGACCAGCCTGGCCACATGGTGAAACCCCGTCTCTACTAAAATTACAAAAAAATTAGTCGGGGGTGGTGGTGGGCGTCTGTAATCCCAGCTGCTCAGGAGGCTGAGGCAGGAGAATGGAGTGAACCTGGGAGGCAGAGCTTGCAGTGAGCTGAGACCACGCCATTGCATGCCAGCCTGGGTGACAGAGCAAGACTCTGTCTCAAAAACAAAAACAAAAAAACCCACAAAACTTTCAACAAGGCTTGGGTGGGCAGGGCCTGCCCAGAGGATGACCTGGGACCTGGGTGGGAGTCAGGGGGTCCAGGCCCAGATGGAGGAAGGGACTCAGGGATCGGAGAACAGAATTAGTGAGTCTCCTGATCTTTGGCCTGACCCCAGGACAGGGGCCCCCTTCCCATAGAACCCTCCTTCCTGTTTCCAGAACATCCCAGGGCCCCAGGTGGGGGCACTCACTGCATGGCTGGCTCTGGGGGGCTCTCTCAGCACCCATGGCCTTTCTGGTTAGCCTAGGACAGAAATCATCGTTGGGCGTGTGCGGAACCAAGGTGAATGATGGCGGCGTTGTCCTGATGCCCTTGTTAGGTCAGAGACGCCAGGTTCCTGGTGTTGGGGTCAGAGCAGTTGGGAGGCTGTGAAAGGCAGGTCCCCCTTTCTCAGAAGTGTTTTATTATGGAAACTTTCAAACATCTAAAACCAGAGTGAGCAGAGGATGAACCCAGGTGAATTCATGGCTTCACACAGCCTTTGTTTCATTCACATCCTCTCCCTCCCCTCACTGGATTTATTTTAGAGCAAATCCCAGACCCCATATTGTCTTTTTATTTTTTGAGACTGAGTCTCGTTCTGTCACCCAGGCCGGAGTGCAATGGCGCAATCTCAGCTCACCGCAACCTCCACCTCCCAGGTTCAAGCCATTCTCCTGCCTCAGCCTCCCGAGGAGCTGGGATTACAGGCACAGGCCACTACGCCCGGCTAATTTTTGTGTTTTTAGTAGAGACAGGGTTTCACCATGTTGGCTGGGCTGGTTTCGAACTCCTGTCCTCGGGGGATCTCTCCCTTCTCGGCCTCCCAAGGTGCAGGGATTACAGGGCTGAGCCACTGCGCCTGACCATGTTTTGCTTTTTAAAATCTACAATAGTGGCCGGGCGCGGTGGCTCAAGCCTGTAATCCCAGCACTTTGGGAGGCC
>NW_022306088.1:0-1237 GCF_002776525.5 Piliocolobus tephrosceles | reverse complement strand
TTTTTTTTTTTTTTTTTTTTTTTTTCTTTTTCGGAAGCTGTTTAACATAAGCGTGCGTGAATATAAACATGAATGGAGTGAGTATAAACACACGTACATACATATACATATGTTACATATTAAAATGTAAAAAAAAAAAAAAAAAAAAAAAAAAAAAGGACATGTAAACTGAATGGCGAAAAAAAGTAAAAGAAAATGTCGTTGGAAAAAATAATTCCAGAAATGTCATTTATATCATAGAGAAATAATATTTCTTCCACTTGTTCTTTTCTTTAATCAATTTAAATTTGTTCACTCATTTACCTTTTTTTAGTTTTTACTCATAATAACTTTTTCAATTAAACGCGTTTACCAAACTTTTACATTTTGATGGTCATGGTCCACACCATATCACAAATTAAAAAAAAAAAAAAATGAACGATAGAAAAAAGATAAAAATAAAAAATTGAACGACAGAAAAAAGATAAAAAAAAAAAAAAAATCAACAAAATGTTGCCCGAATTAATATAAATATATTACTTTTATTCTAGTCTACATTAAAAAAAAAAATGTTCTTTGAACAAAAACACATATCTGAATATATCTTATTTTATTTTTTCATTGAAAGCCCTATTGATAGTCTCATGTCCACATTGACATTACAAAATGTACATGTATATATATAATGAGCACTTGTATGTGCATATTTTTACATACGTTTTTATTAACACATATAAAGTGTGAGCTAATAGTATTATGTATATGTACATATTATATATACATATGTGTGCGTGTACATATACGTACATATATAACAACTGGATAAATAGTAATTTCTATATAGCGGGCTTATACTAAAACACAAAAGTAGCTCAGTGTTTCGATTGTATGACAAATTGTTCTTCATTTATACTTATGTTTTTTTTTTATTTTTTTCCATTTTTTTATATTATTTTTATTAAAAACAAATCATTTTGAATGCTTAATGTTTTGACGTTTAAACAATTTTAAATACATTTTTTTTTTTAGTACAAATATAAAAAAAAAAAAAAAACAAAAAAAAAAAAGTAATGTTATATATGTTAAAAATGAAATTGAAAAAAGAATCTAAATACGTATGTATGTATATATATATATATACTATATGCATGTATGTTTTCATATATGTATATTTAAATAATGATAGATTCGACGGTTAGAGAGAAACATTGCTCTATCATAATTTATGTTAAGTCTTTACTTTTTGAAGCTATTCTTG
>NW_022306087.1:13033-19176 GCF_002776525.5 Piliocolobus tephrosceles | reverse complement strand
GCCACCTCGCCCAGCTAGTTTTTGTATTTTTAGTAGAGACGGGGTTTCACCGTGTTAGCCAGGATGGTCTCGATCTCCTGACCTCGTGATCCGCCCGTCTCAGCCTCCCAAAGTGCTGGGATTACAGGCTTGAGCCACCGCGCCCGGCCGACACACTAAGATTTAAAACCTTTTTCTCTCTACTCTTCCGTAAAACTTTTAGATCCAAGTTCCCTGGAGATTTATGTGGTATGTTCCCATTATTTAGATTATGAGATTGCTGAAATAGAGAGATGCAAATTTTGAGACAAAGAAAGTAACAATGATTATGGTAGCAGTCCTACTCCTGCAGGGGTGCCTAGTGCCATATATTAAGTCAACCAATCATCATTTTTATGGCCTGGGCAAGACATTGATTACACTTTCTGGGTCATACACTAACATTATCTTACAGTCAAGCCAACTGGCATTTGATGAGCTATTTAAGGGAATATTTATTGGTACTACATTTTCTTTATTTCACAAAGAAAGACTGTTATAAAGACTGTGTTCTACACGAGTACATGTCAGAGATATATTGACTGTTCTGCCTCAGTCACTAGAGAGATAAGACAAGCACACAAATCTAAGAAGCCATTAGGATTCAAATCACTTTTTAGACTAATAATGGGAAGAAAGATTGAGGCAGTTCCATTTGCTAAACTTGACCAAGTCTAATCTGATGCTGTCACTTTTCTTTGAGTTTTAAAAAATAGGAGTTTTATAAGA
Organism: Piliocolobus tephrosceles; assembly: GCF_002776525.5. Lineage (NCBI taxonomy): Eukaryota > Metazoa > Chordata > Mammalia > Primates > Cercopithecidae > Piliocolobus > Piliocolobus tephrosceles. The sequence continues at coordinate 18,429 of NW_022306087.1, read as the reverse complement.
TATAAAGTATTTCCACCTCTCTAAGTTATAGTTTATGGCTACCAGTATAAATCATAACGTATGTTTCAAGAAAGATAAGCTTCAGGTCACCAAAAGAAAAAGTGACCAGTACTTTGATCAAGATCCCTAATCCAAAATTCAAATCACTATCTCTATATAAATAGCTTTGCTTCCCAGAAGTCAGAATTAAGAACATGGGTTCCAGGAGGTCCAAGAGAATAAACTAAGAATATAAAAATGATATATTAAGAAAGGTGATTAAAAGGACAAGGTTGCTTCTGATGAAAGCTAACTGTGTACAAATAAAAGTGTGGGGGGTGATGTAGAGGAAGTTGGGGGACTTTAAACATGCATTTTTACTCTCAAAGTAAAGTCCACGCTACTTGGTAAGAATTAGCGGTGACACTTTTTCAAACATGATGAATTTCGCCTGAGAATATGTCATGGCAATGTTGACACTTTAAAAATGGATCTGTGAAATGGAAATTAGAACATATTAATAGGCTGCTTGCCAGTCAAAAATAAAAGTCATTCTTGTGAGATCCTGGTGAAAGCTTTCTGAGTGAGGAGACATTTTAATACTAAATAGGTGTGAACTTAAGCCTCTTTCTGAGTATAGTTTTGCATTTGGGAACATTGAAGAGACGTAATTATTTTTCCATGTATTGCTTTATTTTAGCAGGCAATGAGCGTTCCTTATTTAAATAAGGATGCCTCCTCCTGAAACAATCTCACTGAATTTTATGAACGACAAGACAAAGGGGGAAAGCTTCCTGCTTGATACAGTAGACTGTTCACAACAACATCATACTCTACAAGAATAAATTTCACCTGTGCCACATGAATGTACTGAAAATTTAAAAGGAGACTTAGCAGGAGATGAAAGCATAACAGAAAATATGTAAATGTCTCTGATGTGGAGAGTTGAGAGAAACAAGCCACAAAAGAAAGATACTAAGAAACTGCAAAAGCAGGTGAAGAAAAGAATAAGGAGAGAGCAGAGCAGCACGGGAGAAAGCAGGCTACATTGTCTCCAGTCCTGCCAAGGGAGAGACTGGTGCAAGACTGTGAATTTGCATCTGTCTATTTCAGCAATCTCATAATCTAAATAATGAGAAAATACCACATAAATCTCCAGGGAACTTGGATCTAAAAGTTTTACGGAAGAGTAGAGATAAAAAGGTTTTAAATCTTAGTGTGTCACTGAATAGCTGTGTGCAACTGGGGTAATTTCTAAGCTTCTCTGTGGTGAAAATTGTACCATATTGTGAATGTAATTAATGAAACTGAATATGAATCCACCTGGTTCCAGCCTTTTTCTAGTTGGTAGGATTTTTATTACTGATTTAATTTCATAACTCATTATTGATGTGTTCAGGGTTCCAATTTCTCCCTGGTCCATTCTTGAGAGGGTATGTATGTCCAGGAATTGATCAACTTCTTGTAGGTTTTTTAGTCTCTGGGCATAGAGGCACCATAATAGTCTCTGAAGGCTTTTTGTGTTTCCATGGGGTCAGTGGTAATGTCCCATTTGTCATTTCTGATTATGCTTATTTGAATTTTCTCTCTTTTTTATTAGGCTGTCTAGCAGTCTATTAATTTTATTTATACTTTTGAAGAACCAACTTTTGATTTTGTTGATCTTTTGTATGCTTTTTCACATATTCATTTCATTCAGTTCAGCTCTGATTTTTTTTTCTCCTGTAGCTTTGGATTTGGAATTGGTTTGCTCTTGTTTTTCTAGTTTCTCTGAGTGAATATTCACCATTTGTTTAAGTATTTAAAATTAAATGCTTAGGATAGCTTCTTTGAAAATATACTAATGTTTAAATAATCAGAGTTTCTTTATATTTTAAACGTGTAAAAACCCTCTTAGAACATCTAGTCTTCCAGATATATATCATAGGGGAAGATATTTACCTACAAAAGAGGTAGTTTGATGTGCCTGAGATTACACATGCACAGCATAGTCCAATGGGAGACAGATAAAATTACATGGTTAGAAAAGTCTGTGATTATTTCTCTGGTAAAAGTGCACACAGTTCAGGGCAAGAGGAAGTCAATGAGAAGACATTTTCAGAAAAATAAATGTGTATATACAAACATAAGAACACATAAAAATGTTCACATTTGCAAGATAAACATTGTTCATTGTGGTTGGAACAAAACATTTACTAAAAAAGCAAAAATATATGAGGCTAGAGGGGCAGAGTGGAATTGGATTATAACTCTTATTTTTTTCTCAGTAGTTTGGATTCAGTCATATTGGTTCAATGATAAACCTTTGACATTTTAATTTTTTTTAAAATTCTTGCCATGGAGTAACTGGAAATAGGCCCAATCCCCTGGTTTCCCTTAATTAATAGTAATAATAATAAAGCTGGACAAAATATACAAATCAACTGTTTCCAGACATTTGACAATAGCCAGCATGCGTCTCAGATCCCTGAAAGAAGGAAACAAGCAAAATTAGTGTTGTACTTTCTCTGGCTTTCTTGTTAACAGCAATTTCTGAACTCCAATGCAATAAAGAATAAACTAATCATAATACAATGATATTCCTGAGTTGAAGAGACAGAAAATGATATTCAGACAGATTGAGGCTTATGGAATGGTGAGGAATGGTATGGAATTTTGTGGAATTGAGGCTTATGGAATGATGGAACTGGAAATGAAGACGCCACATGGAGAAAGACGTCTGCATAGGTCTGGAAGAGGGATCACCCTGAATCAGCTGCTGAAAATACCTAGCTGAGTATGCATAGGAAGATGCTTCATGAGTGTGGCAATGCTGCAGCTCACAGAGTGGTGGGATGTGCTCAAGTTATAATCAGCAGAGTAGTGGAACATTTAGAAGAGATCCCAGAAGTGTCCTGCCTTTTATAGTGCTAAACTAACCATAGAGCAAAGGTCATTTAAATACACACTAAAAAGATTTATTTAAAAGTCTTGAAACAGTCAACCTGCCTGCAACATATGCCAGAACAAAGTCCAACAATTGTTAAAAGATTACAACAAACCCAGGCTTTCAAAATATAAATGCCGCAATAGTCAGTATCTAATAAATAATTACTAGCTTTGTAAAGAAAGTAGAAAATATTTCTCATAAATAGGAGAAAGATTAGTGAATAGAAACAGACTCAGAAATGACAGTGATGATGGAAATCACTGACAAATACAGTAAATTAGCTGTTACAAATGCATAAAGCCATCAAGAAAAGAATGAATGTAGATAGAAAACAGAGAAAATATATTTGTATAAATAACTTTGTGAATTTAAAATCAAATATTTGAAATATAAACTTCACTGGAAAATACTAAAAACAGATTAGAGGCTGCAGATGAAAAGATCGGTGTACTTGAAACAATATCCGTAGAAAATTTCTTGACACAAAAAGAAAAAGGTAGTCAAAGGAAGAACATGAATTAACCATAGGCCAATACCTACATCTAACATATTTGTAATGAGAGTCAGAATGGGGCAAGGAGACTTGCAAAAAATATTTGATGCAATAATGGTCAATAATTTTCTAAATCTGATGAAAAAGTTCAAAAAAGTTCAACATAATGAAAACAAGATAGATGTCAATAAAACCACACTAGCGCACATCATGAGCAAATTATGCAAAACCAATGATAAAGAAAAAAATGTTAAATCATCAAAAATTAAAAGACACATTGCGTCCACACATTATACAAATAGTAAAAACAAATGACTACAGACATCTCATCAGAAAAAAGCAAACCGAAAGACAATAGAACAAAATACTGCAAATGCTTACGGAAAACCAAACTAAACTAAACAAAAATCCTTAATAGAAAAACAAACCTAGAAGATATTTCTCACTTAAAAATGAAGACAAAAAGAAAGTTTCAAGAAAAAAAGAAGTGAGAATGTTCTGTCATCAAACTTGCACTTCTAAATAACACATTGATCAATAAATATAAATAATTAGAACATATTTAGAGCCAAAGGAAATTAAAAAGACATCAGATCCCAATTTAGGGGTAACTACAGCTGTGATTAGAAAGAAATTTGTGACTCTAACTTATTGTATAAAAATAAAAACAGATCCCAATTTAGGGGTTACTATAGTTGTGATAAGAAAGGAATTTATGATTCCAACTTATTGCATAAAAAGGAAGGGTTTAAAATCGATAATCTCCTCTTTCACCTTTAGAAACTAGAAAAAAGAAGAGCAAAATAAAGCAAAGTTGAAAGAAGGAGATAAAAATGGGTAATAAGGAAATAAATGATATTGAAAATAGCAATAGAGAAAATGTATAAAACCAAAGGGTGCTTCCCTGACAAGATCAATAAAGTTGGCAAAATTCTAGCAAGAGACATGAAGAAAAAGAGAAAAATGTAATGCCATTAATAAAAGAGTTGATGTCTATACACATTCTATAGATATTAGAATGACAATAATGGAACATTATAAGTAATTTTGTGCCAATAAATTTGACATCCTAGATGAAATGGAAAAATTCCTTAAAAGACACAAATTGCTAAACATTCACATGAGAAGAAATATAGAATTAACACTCCCCTCACAAAGAAAACTCCAGCTTCAGCTGGCTTTACTGGTGCATTCTATGCAACATTGAATAAATTAATACCAAGTTTACACAAACTCTTTTTAAAAATATAAGACAAGTATTGACCAGATTCCAAATCCAGACATATATATTAGGAGGACAAAAAAAAAAAAAAAAAAAAAGATCACGACAAAATAAAGATGAATTTAGATGCAAAACACCTTAATTAAATAATAGCAAGTCAAACCTAACAATTATAGAAAGTATGATAATTTATTATGGCCATATTGGGTTTACCCAAAGATTCTACGTTTGCTGTAACCTTCAACAAACTATGTAATTCATCATATTACAATGAAACTTTAAAGGATTTAGAAAAAAATTGAAAATTTTGGCCAACAATAATAATAATCAATCAATAGTAATTCCTAATCAAGATAAGATAGAAAAGAAATTCCTGAATTTCATGAATGGTATCTGTAAAAATACTACAGCTGACATCATGCTTAATGGTGAAAGAATGATGCTTCTCCCTGAGAACTGGGAGAGTCAAGAATGTTTGTTCTCACTCCTTCTGTGCAACATTGTAGTAGAGGACTTAGCCAGTAAAATGGGTAAGACAAAGAATTTTATGCAGTAAAACTGTGTTTATTTGCAGAAGACATACCATGTACAAATCAAAAAATAAGGAAACAAAAAAATGGGGAATATACACACCTATAAACTATTGAAAACAAGTGAATTTATCATGGTTACAGCTGTAGGCCAATATGCAAATTTCAACTATTTCATCAACGAAAATGCAAGATTTGAGTTTTTTTTTTTTTTTTTTTTTTTTTTTTTTTTTTTTTTTTTTT
>NW_022306087.1:12330-12933 GCF_002776525.5 Piliocolobus tephrosceles | reverse complement strand
TGGAGTGCAGTGGCCGGATCTCAGCTCACTGCAAGCTCCGCCTCCCGGGTTTACGCCATTCTCCTGCCTCAGCCTCCTGAGTAGCTGGGACTACAGGCGCCCGCCACCTCGCCCGGCTAGTTTTTTGTATTTTTAGTAGAGATGGGGTTTCACCGTGTTAGCCAGGATGGTCTCGAACTCCTGACCTCGTGATCCACCCGTCTCGGCCTCCCAAAGTGCTGGGATTACAGGCTTGAGCCACCGCGCCCGGCCAGATTTGAGTATTTTTAAAATGCTTTTTTTTTTATTATTATTATTCAGAAACTGTAGGTTTAATTTCAGACCTTCAGGATGGCATCTAAGGCCAATCCATGAGCCATTACAACCTCCACAAGGCATTTAGGACAAATCTGATAATCTTTGGTGTCACTGCCAATAATTAAAAATGGCAACTGATGGGCTAAATGTTAACACTCATACCCTTACATTCATAGGGTTTCTCCCTAGTGTGAATTTTTTCATGTCTGCTTAGGCGTGAGGAAACAGCAAATGCTTTCCCACATTCTTTACATATGAAGGGTTTCTCCCCAGTATGAGTTCGCAGGTGAACATTAAGGCGTGAGG
>NW_022306087.1:8049-12230 GCF_002776525.5 Piliocolobus tephrosceles | reverse complement strand
TTTTTTTTTTTTTTTTTTTTTTTTTTTTAATTATTCAGAAACTGTAGGTTTAATTTCAGACCTTCAGGATGGCATCTAAGGCCAATCCATGAGCCATTACAACCTCCACAAGGCATTTAGGACAAATCTGATAATCTTTGGTGTCACTGCCAATAATTAAAGATGGCAACTGATGGGCTAAATGTTAACACTCATACCCTTACATTCATAGGGTTTCTCCCTAGTGTGAATTTTTTCATGTCTGCTTAGGCGTGAGGAAACAGCAAATGCTTTCCCACATTCTTTACATATGAAGGGTTTCTCCCCAGTATGAGTTCGCAGGTGAACATTAAGGCGTGAGGAATACAGAAATGCTTTCTCACATATCTTGCATACAAAGGGCTTTTCTCCACTGTGAGTTTTCAAATGTTTACTACGATGGGAAGAAGTAATGAAGGTCTTCCCACATTCAACACATTCATAAGGCTTCTCTCCTGTGTGAATTCTTGTATGTTGAATAAGGCTTGTGGATGTAGTGAAGGCTTTCCCACATTCCTCACACTGATAGGGTTTCTTTCCACTGTGACTTCATACGTGTATAGAAAGGCCCGAGGACTGAGCGAAGGCTTGGCCACATTCCTTACATTCATAGGGTTTTATTCCAGTGTGAGTTCTTACATGTTCAGTAAGTTGAGTTGACCTAGTGAAGGCTTTCCCATAGTATGTACACTTGTGTGGTTTTATTCCAGTGTGAATCTGAATGTGATCATTAAGGCATGAGGAATTTCTAAAGGATCTTCCACATTCTTTGCATTCAAAAGACTTCTCTCCTTTATGAGTTTTCACATGTGCATAAAGTTGAGAAAAACCAGTGACGGATTTCCCATATTTCTTAGTCTTTTTGGATTTCTTTCCTGTATGAACTGCTACACATTGCTTTAGGTGTGAGGAAGGTGTGATGGCTCTCTCATATTCCTGAAATTCACAGAGTTTCTCATCAGTGTGGATTCATATGTGATTATCAAGGCTTGCAAAATACTTAAAGCCTTTTCCACATTCCTTACATTTGTAGGGTTGTCTTGCATTGAGAACTTCAAGATGTACAGCAAGGCCTGAAGTTAGAGTGAAGACTTTTCCACATGGATTAAATTTGGAAAGTTCCTGTCCAATAGAGGCTTCGTTGTGCACACTAAGGACGTCTTTTCTATAACAATTACCCTCAGAAGTGTCCCCTCCATTCTGAGCTCTCATGTGTGTCTTAAGGCAAAACTGTTCACTGAAGACCTCTCCACAATTCTTACAGTCACAGACTTTCCATCCACTGGAGCCTCTTGTCATTTGTATCCCACTGAATATTGGATTCTTCAAAAAACCCTGCTGAAGTGATGACGGTTTGATTCTAGGTTGTATTTCCCACTCCACGGAGGCCAGGTTCATGTAGTTCTCCAGCATCACATCTCTGTAAAGGTATTTCTCAGTTGTGTCCAGTAAAGCCCACTCCTCCGGGGTGAAGTCCGCAGGCACATCATCAAAGGTCACTGAATCTTATACGTGGTTCTCAGGTCTCCCATGATCTACTCCAGGGTTTAATGTCTCAGGAGCTCTTGTGTCTGATAGCCATTTGCCAGGTCGTCCTCCACCATCCCTTCTACCTTTGTCTTTTCTTTCAAAAGGGCAGATTGGTTCCCTGGAAAAAAACCCACGGGACAAATCAATGACTGCCATTCTCTGAAGCTGATGGTGCGATGTGCATCCCTTCCTTGATGCCAAGATCACCTCAGGGCAGCTTATGAATCTAGGTGGTTAGAGGCAATCTCCATTCCTCTTTTTACAGGGTTATCTGCGATCCACAGCCGCGGCTGACTCCGCCACCATAAAGGCGAAACCCCACTGACCGAGAGGAGCCAGCGCCGGAAAAGTTAAAATGCTGTTTAAAGTAAGGTCAAAATGTCCATAGAGTATCTGTGAGTAAATCTAATAAAAATAAATACCTCCTCTATAAATCTATATAATACTGCTGGGAGAAATTAAAGACTCAAATTTCCACTCAGACATATATGTGTGTATATATATACACACACGTATATATACACAAAGTATGTACACAACGATATATATGTATACAGTATGTACACATATGCAAACTTATATGTGAGTGTATATATATATTTATGGATTAGAAGATTCACTATTTTTATAATGTAAAGTCTCTCCAAATAGATCTACAAATTTAATACAATACATGTGCATCAAAATTCCAGCAAGTACTGATGTCCACTTCATGTTTTATCAAATGTTTTGATGTTTCATTTTTGATATTTCTCTATTACTGTATTTTCAAGGTCATTACTCTTTTCTTCTGCAGTGCCTAATATTTTATTAATCTCACCCAGTATATTTTTCATCTTAGGTCATATAATTTTCATGTATTTCAGATTCAGCAGTTTTCATTTGTAGAAATATAGAATATGCTCATGCTTTTTCTACCTTATTTAATACCTGAACTGCAGTCCAGGTGTCTTCCTCCTGTGTTTCTCTATAGGTACCTAGATATTGTGCCTTTTAATTGGTATAGGTACCTAGATATTGTGACTCTCAACTCATTTGGTGTTAGATAATCTTGAATTTTGCTAAAATATTCTTAAGCAGGTTAACAATATGATCAGATTTGCATTTTGAAAATGTAAATGATAAATTTAATAAAGAAGCAAATAAAAAAAATTGACTGGCATAATGAAGCTCACGTAGAAAACTGTTGTAGAAACTCAGAAGAGAAATGATGAGTTAATCAGCACAGTGCCTGCCAAATGGTAACAACTGAATAATTTTTTGTTGTGTCACACTGATTCTTGCTTAATGCATAGGAGTTTGCTATTTACACTACCTTTTTTGGTTTACATAATACTTTATATTGGAAAGCAATTCTATGCTGAAGGAAGCTATCCTGAAGAAGAACCTGATATAAATGATGAATTGATGGGTGCTGACGAGTTGATGGGTGCAGCACACCAACATGGCACATGTATACATAGGTAACAAACCTGCACGTTATGCACATGTACCCTAGAACTTAAAGTATAAAAATAAATAAATAAATAAATAAATAAATAAAAGAAAAAAAAAGCCGGAAGTTAAAATCCTTCATATTGACGACTATAGTAAAGTTTTGTGCATGCTATGTTACTCAACAACAACTTTCTCTGCGTCTTATAGTTTTACCTGTAAATGACTCTCCGTCTTTAATATTTTGCTCTTTCTTTAAAAGAACTTCCCTTACCGTTGTCCCTTCCCAAAGATTTTATGGACCGAAACCAGTATGCTCTTCTGTTAATAATGTAAGTATTTTATTTGTTTTTGAAATAAAGGAATATAAAGATTTTCTATTTTTATGTCTCACATGACAATATTTGATTCAATAAACAAGAGAAGTCCTATGTATGTAGTTAATCAGGGCAGCAGTCTGTTGTCTAAATTCCTCTAGAAGTCCATCACTAAATCATGTGCAAGAATGTGTAAATTTTTTGAACTTCTTGTATCCCACATGGAGTTTGGTGCTATCGCCAAGAATAGTGACACAAAATAGTTTGATTTCTGGGTGTCTGCTTAGCAATTACTCAAGCCCTGGGCTCTTTATGAGTTGTTTATGCAACATTAAGGAATGTAATTCCACTGCTAAAACAATGGGTTACGTTTGTATCACTCCTGTCAGTTTTTCCTCCTGGATACATGGCCTGCAGTAAGCTGCTCCCACGCTCAGAAAACTTGTGTCAAGTTTTTTTTTTTAATCTTGAAGTTGACTTTGAAATTAAATATCTTTATACATGTTGTAAGGCTATATCATGACTGTATAGTATTATGCACTGAGGCCCCTAATATCTAATATATAACTAACTTGATATTGATTTAGCATTGTATTCCTGAGAGTTATAAGTTATTTCCCTTATTAATATGCTCAGGTAGCATTTTGATATAATAGTGCTTAAAATTGCCTAAAAGTATATCTTTAGATATAATATTTAGAAACAGTAAATACAAAAATAATATTGCTTATTATCACTGAATATAGTGGATAAGTATTCAGTCTGTAGAATCGGATTTCCTGGGTTCAAATTCTAGTTTTGCCATTTCTTAGCTGTGTGTCCTTGGGCAAGTGCCTTAACCTCTTACAAGGCTAAGTTTATCTAAATATAAAACAAGCATTA
>NW_022306087.1:0-8039 GCF_002776525.5 Piliocolobus tephrosceles | reverse complement strand
CATGACATTTATGCAGACGAATGTGTAGATAATTATGCTGACTTGGTATCCACTTGCTCTAGGGCAGTGTCACACTTAGGGAGAAAATGAAATCAGAGTTAACAGAATCTCTTTGTTTTCTGAAACAGATAAGCTAACTGGCTCATCTTGGCATCAGACTTGTGTTTTGTTCTGGTTGATTTTTAGTTTATAAGAGGAATGTAAGAACCTACACGAGAAACCAATTTGAAGACTTGTCTTATTGGCAAGGCCTACTTGGGTCTTTTTTGAGAAGTAGGATTTTGGAGCAAAAAGCTGGTTTTGGAGTCAGGTAGAACTGGGTTCAAATTGGAGCGCTGAGATTTAACAATACATTGCTGAATTTTTCTAATCTTCTCTTACCTTACAAATAAACTGGAGAAAATAACATGGGATAATATTTATATTTAAATATATCACCATAGTGTTTGATAGAGCATAAACGCTTTCAAATAGTCTTTAATAAATCATAAGCAGAATCATAATTATTAGGATGGTACAAAAGTAATTGCAGTTATTATAAAAGGCAAAAGTATAAGTAGTCACATTACTTATAAATGGCCAAAACTACAATTGCTTCTGTGCCAAACTAATATGGAAATAGTATTTTAAAGTATTTAATTTGATTAATATAAATATTTAATGTATAATTTAATGCTCATAAAGTTGTTCAATAGACAGACACTACTGAAACTGATAAAATAGTGCAATCAGACCCATAGAATTTACTTTGCTACTTTTTTGGTTGATACAGGAAGAATTAAAATGAATATTAAATCATTTCTAGTTATTTCAATATATATTGTTTATACTAAATATTAATTGACATTATCCACACTTTTGGATTTTAGAGGAAAATTATCGAAAGCTTTGCAGAATGTGGCTTACAAAATCCAAAATGAGGATTTCCTCTTTAAAAATGTATACTTACAATATGATCTATTCTTTTAAATTGCATGATTATTTCTAAAATACTATCTTGGAAACATATAAGGGTCAGAATAGCAAAAGCAGAAAGTGTTTTTTAAGAATTTAGAAAACTGCCCATAATTTAAAGCCATATTTTTTCTCAAGCTTAAAAACTGTTTTCAGTGACACATTGACTGTCCCATTCTAAAAGTAATATTAATAATTTTTTCATAAATGAACAATTAGACAGTGATGAATAATAGAGTGACTATTATTTAAATGAGTCTAAGAGTCATTCAGTGATTTTGGTGTCAGTACTTTATTGCTATTTTTGTGCCATATATCTGGTAGCCAAAAGAGTATGAGCCATTTCTTGATCTGTAGAGATGGGTTTACATCCAAGGAATTATATAATGAATGCATGAGTTAGAGTCAAGTTGCAGCAAGCACCTGAGGGGCTGAAAGAAAGATTGCCCTGGAAGAAAGTGGCCTCAGGCAATTTGGAAACCCAGTTCTGCTCAATCTTCATTATGGATCTGGAAAAGAAATGGTTCTCTGACCTCCCTTGCTTGGGTTTGAAACTCAGATTTAATCTCATAACATTTAAAATGTAAGTGAATCAAAGATCAATGTCAATGTCACATTAAAAAGAGTATTTGGGATGGAGTACATACAGCATAAATATTTTTCCTGTATAATGTTTTTACTGTAATGGAAAATCTAAGAAGCATTGGCACCACAGTCGGATCTCAGTGACCTGAGTTTGCTGTGATCTCTATGGAGTCATGATCCCCTTTTTCTGAACAACTCCAATTCTCCCTTCAAGTGCCTACTTGTTTTACTCCTGCCTTTCTGTTTAACATTATAGGGAGCCCTTAAGGTCCCAGAGTCCTTATTCTTTTTTTTTTAAATTATTATTATACTTTAAGTTCTAGGGTACATGTGCATAACGTGCAGGTTTGTTATATATGTACACCTGTGACATGTTGGTGTGCTGCACCCATCAACTCGTCAGCACCCATCAACTCACCATTTACATCAGCTATAACTCTCAATGCAATCCTTTCCCCCTCCCCCCTCCCCATGATAGGCCCCAGTGTGTGATGTTCCCCTTCCCGAGTCCAAGTGATCTCATTGTTCAGTTCCCACCTATGAGTGAGAACATGCGGTGCTTTGTTTTCTGTTCTTGTGATAGTTTGCTGAGAGTGATGGTTTCCAGCTGCATCCATGTCTCTATAAAGGACACAAACTCATCCTTTTTTATGGCTGCATAGTATTCAATGGTGTATATATGCCACATTTTCTTTTTCTTTTTTTTTTTTTTGAAATGAAAGGCCTCACATATTCATCACTGAACGCAGCCAACCAACGCATTCATAATAGATTCAGAGAGGAAAATACGTCGAACTCTCCAGAGAGTGGTGACATTTTCAGTTTGATATGGTAATGTGATTGTGACCTTCAGACAGCACAAATATATGTGCCATCTCACGGGCAGTTCCTTACAGACCCAGCTTGGTTCTTCTCCAATGTCTCCTTTTGGAGTTGTACCTTATTTTATTTCCAGTTTTCATCCGAATCCACTGGGGAATGGGACGATTTTGCTTTTGTTTCTTGGCCAGGAATCGCTTAATCCTGAAAGTCTTGTGAGAAGACATGGTGAGAAGTGGAGGCAAGAACACACCACGATGGCGGAGAAAGGAAAAGAGGGCCACATTTTCTTAATCCAGTCTGTCACTGATGGACGTTTGGGTTGATTAGAAGTCTTTGCTATTGTGAATAGTGCCGCAATAAACATACGTGTACCTGTGTCTTTATAGCACCATGGTTTATAATCCTTTGGGTATATCCCCAGTAATGGGATGGCTGGATCATATGGTACATCTAGTTCTAGATCCTTGAGGAATTGCCATACTGTTTTCCATAATGGTTTAACTAGTTTACAATCCCACCAACAGTGTAAAAGTGTTCCTATTTCTCCACATCCTCTCCAGCACCTCTTGTTTCTTGACTTTTTAATGATTGTCATTCTAACTGGTGTGAGATGGTATCTCATTGTGGTTTTGATTTGCATTTCTCTGATGGCCTGTGATGATGAGCATTTTATCATGTGTCTGTTGGCTGTATGAATGTCTTCTTTTGAGAAATGTCTGTTCATCTCCTTTGCCCACTTTTTGATGTGGTTGTTTGTTTTTTTCTTGTAAATTTGTTTGAGTTCTGTGTAGGTTCTGGATATTAATCCTTTGTCAGATGAGTAGATTGCAAAAATTTTCTCCCATTCTGTAGTTTGCCTGTTCACTCTGATGGTAGTTTCTTTTGCTGTGCAGAAGCTCTTTAGTTTAATTAGATCCCATTTGTCAATTTTGGCTTTTGTTGCCATTGCTTTTGGTGTTTTAGACATGAAGTCCTTGCCCATGTCTATGTCCTGTATGGTATTACCTAGGTATTCTTCTAGGGTTTTTATGGTATTAGGTCTAACATTTAAGTCTCTAATCTATCTTGAATTAATTTTTGTATAAGGAGTAAGGAAAGGATCCAGTTTCAGCTTTCTACTTATGGCTATCCAATTTTCCCATCACCATTTATTAAATAGGGAATCCTTTCCCCATTTCTTGTTTCTCTCAGGTTTGTCAAAGATCAGATGGCTGTAGATGTGTGGTATTATTTCTGAGGGCTCTGTTCTATTCCATTAGTCTATATATCTGTTTTGGTAGCAGTACCATGCTGTTTTGATTATTGTAGCCTTGTAGTATAGTTTGTAGTCAGGTAGCATGATGCCTACAGCTTTGTTCTTTTGACTTATGATTGTCTTGGCAATGCGGGCTCCTTTTTGGTTCCATATGAACTTTAGAGCAGTTTTTTCCAATGCTGTGAAGAAACTCATTGGTAGCTTAATGGGGATGGCATTGAATCTATAAATTACCTTGGGCAGTATGGCCATTTTCACGATATTGATTCTTCCTATCCATGAGCATGGTATGTTCTTCCATTTGTTTGTGTCCTCTTTTATTTCACTGAGCAGTGGTTTGTAGTTCTCCTTGAAGAGGTCCCTTACATCCCTTGTAAGTTCGATTCCTAGGTATTTTATTCTCTTTGAAGCAATTGTGAATGGGAGTTCATTCATGATTTGGCTCTCTGTTTGTCTGTTAATGGTGTATAAGAATGCTTGTGATTTTTGCACATTAATTTTGTATCCTGAGACTTTGCTGAAGTTGCTTATCAGCTTAAGGAGATTTTGGGCTGAGAAAATGGGGTTTTCTAAATATACAATCATGTCATCTGCAAACAGGGACAATTTGACTTCTTTTCCTGACTGAATACCCTTGATTTCTTTCTCTTGCCTGATTGCCCTAGCCAGAACTTCCAGCACTATGTTGAATAGGAGTGATGAGAGAGGGCATCCCTGTCTTGTGCCAGTTTTCAAAGTGAATGCTTCCAGTTTTTGCCCATTCAGTATGATATTAGCTGTGGGTTTGTCATAAATAGCTCTTATGATTTTGAGATATGTTCCATCAATACCGAATTTATTGAGCGTTTTTAGCATGAAGGGCTGTTGAATTTTGTCAAAGGCCTTTTCTGCATCTATTGAGATAATCATGTGGTTTTTGTCTTTGGTTCTGTTTATATGCTGCATTACATTTACTGATTTGCATATGTTTAACCATCCTTGCATCCCAGGGATGAAGCCCACTTGATCATGGTGGATAAGCTTTTTGATGTGCTGCTGGATCCAGTTTGCCAGTACTTTATTGAGGATTTTAGCATCAATGTTCATCAGGGATATTGGTCTAAAATTCTGTTTTTTTGTTGTGTCTCTGCCAGGCTTTGGTGTCAAGATGATGTTGGCCTCCTAAAATGAGTTAGGGAGGATTCCCTCTTTTTCTTTTGATTGGAATAGTTTCAGAAGGAATGGTACCAGCTCCTCCTTGCACCTCTGGTAGAATTCAGCTGTGACTCCATCTGGTCCTGGACTTTTTTGGTTGGTAGGCTATTAATTATTGCCTCAATTTCAGAGCCTGCTATAGGTCTCTTCAGGGATTCAGCTTCTTCCTGGTTTAGTCTTGGGAGAGTGTAAGTGTCCAGGAAATTATCCATTTCTTCTAGATTTTCTAGTTGATTTGCATAGAGGTGTTTATAGTATTCTCTGATGGTAGTTTGTATTTCTGTGGGGTTGGTGGTGATATCCCCTTTATCGTTGTTTATTGCATCTATCTGATTCTTCTCTCTTTTCTTCTTTATTAGTCTTGCTAGTGGTCTATCAATTTTGTTGATCTTTTCAAAAAAACCAACTCCTGGATTCTTGATTTTTTGGAGGGTTTTTTGTGACTCTATCTCCTTCAGTTCTGCTCTGATCTTAGTTATTTCTTGCTTTCTACCAGCTTTTGAATGTGTTTGATCTTGCTTCTCTAGTTCTTTTAGTTGTGATGTTAGAGTGACAATTTTAGATCTTTCCAGCTTTCTCTTGTGGGCATTTAGTGCTATAAATTTCCCTCTACACGCTGCTTTAAATGTGTCCCAGAGGTTCTGGTATGTTGTATCTTTGTTCTCATTGGTTTCAAAGAACATCTTTATTTCCGCCTTCATTTCGTTATGTACCCAGTAGTCATTCAGGAGCAAGTTATTCAGTTTCCATGTAGTTGAGCAGTTTTGATTGAGTTTCTTAGTCCTGAGTTCTAGTTTGATTGCACTGTGGTCTGAGAGACAGTTTGTTGTAACTTCTGTTCTTGTACATTTGCTGAGGAGGGCTTTACTTCCAATTATGTGGTCAATTTTGGAATAAGTGCGATGTGGTGCTGAGAAGAATGTATATTCTGTTGATTTGGGGTGGAGAGTTCTGTAGATGTCTATTAGGTCCCCTTGGTGCAGAGCTGAGTTCAATTCCTAGATATCCTTGTTAACTTTCTGTCTCATTGATCTGTCTAATGTTGACAGTGGGGTGTTGAAGTCTCCCATTATTATTGTATGGGAGTCTAAGTATCTTTGTAAGTCTTTAAGGACTTGCTTTATGAATCTGGGTGCTCCTGTATTGGGTGCATATATATTTAGGATAGTTAGCTCTTCCTGTTGAATTGATCCCTTTACCATTATGTAATGGCCTTCTTTGTCTCTTTTGATCTTTGATGGTTTAAAGTCTGTTTTATCAGAGACTAGGATTGCAACCCCTGCTTTTTTTTGTTCTCCATTTACTTGGTAGATCTTCCTCCATCCCTTTATTTTGAGCCTATGTATATCTCTGCAAGTGTGATGGGTCTCCTGCATACAGCAAACTGGTGGGTCCTGATTCTTTATCCAATTTGCCAGTCTGTGTCTTTTAATTGGAGCATTTAGTCCATTTACATTTAAGGTTAATATTGTTATGTGTGAACTTGATCCTGCCATTATGATAATAACTGGTTATTTTGCTCGTTAGTTGATGCAGTTTCTTCCTAGCCTCGATGGACTTTACATTTTGGCATGTTTTTGCAATGGCTGGTACCGGTTGTTCCTTTCCATGTTTAGTGCTTCCTTCAGGGTCTCTAGTAAGGCTGGCCTGGTGGTGACAAAATCTCTAAGCATTTGCTTATCTGTAAAGGATTTTATTTCTCCTTCACTTATGAAACTTAGTTTGGCTGGATATGAAATTCTGTGTTTAAAACCCTTTTCTTTAAGAATGTTCAATATTGGCCCCCACTCTCTCCTGGCTTGTAGAGTTTCTGCCGAGAGATCTGCTGTTAGTCTGGTGGGCTTCCCTTTGTGTGTAACCCGACCTTTCTCTCTGGCTGCCCTTTAGATTTTTTCCTTCATTTCAACTTTGGTGAATCTGGCAATTATGTGTCTTGGGGTTGCACTTCTGGAGGAGTATCTTTGTGGCGTTCTCTGTATTTCCTGAATTTGAATGTTGGCCTGCCCTACTAGGTTGGGGAGGTTCTCCTGGATAATATCCTGAAGAGTATTTTCCAACTTGGTTCCATTTCCCCCCTCACTTTCAGGCACCCCAATCAGACATAGATTTGATCTTTTTATGTACTCCCATACTTCTTGCAGGCTTTGTTCATTTCTTTTTCTTCTTTTTTCTTTAGATTTCTCTTCTCACTTCATTTCATTCATTTGATCCTCAATCGCTGATACTCTTTCTTCCAGTTGATCGAGTCGGTTACTGAAGCTTGTGCATTTGTCACGTATTTCTCGTGTCATGGTTTTCATCTCTGTCAGTTCGTTTATGGCCTTCTCTGCATTAATTATTCTAGTTATCAATTCTTCCACTCTTTTTTGAAGATTTTTAGTTTCTTTGCGCTGGGTACATAATTCCTCCTTTAGCTCTGAGAGGTTTGATGGACTGAAGCCTTCTTCTCTCATCTCATCAAAATCATTCTCTGACCAGCTTTGATCCGTTGCTGGCGATGAGCTGCGTTCCTTTGCAGGGGGAGATGCACTCTTATTTTTTGAATTTCCAGCTTTTCTGCCCTGCTTTTTCCCCATCTTTGTGGTTTTATCTGCCTCTAGTCTTTGATGATAGTGACGTATTGATGGGGTTTTGGTGTGAGTGCCCTTCCTGTTTGTTAGTTTTCCTTCTACCAGTCAGGACCCTCAGCTGTAGGTCTGTTGGAGATTGCTTGAGGTCACTCCAGACTCTGTTTGCCTGGGTGTCAGCAGCAGAGGCTGCAGAAGATAGAATATTGCTGAACAGCGAGTGCACCTGTCTGATTCTTGCTTTGGAAGCTTCCTCTCAGTGGTGTACTCCACCGTGTGAGGTGTGGGGTGTCTGTCTGCCCCTAGTTGGGATGTCTCCCAGTTAAGCTACTCAGGGGTCAGGGACCCACTTGAGCAGCAGTGTGTCCATTCTCAGATCTCAACCTCTGTGTTGGGAGATCCACTGCTCTCTTCAAATCTGTCAGACAGAGTCCTTTGCGTCTGCAGAGGTTTCTGCTGCTTTGTTTTTTTTGTTGTTGTTGTTTAGCTGTGCCCTGTCCCCAGAGGTGGAGTCTGCAGAGACAGGCAGGGCTCCTCGAGCTGCTGTGAGCTCCACCCAGTTTGAGCTTCCCAGCAGCTTTGTTTACCTACTTAAGCCTCAGCAGTGGTGGGCAGCCCTCCCCCAGCCTTGCTGCTGCCTTGCAGCTGGATCACAGACTGCT
>NW_022306085.1:0-2634 GCF_002776525.5 Piliocolobus tephrosceles | reverse complement strand
GCCCCCCACCTCACCGAGGGTCTGTGTCTGCATCTGAAATAACTTTGCTGTTTTACCTGGGTATCAAAATGCAACATCGTGATGTTTAAAGGTCTTTAAAGATCAACACTCCGGGTGCAGTCGTTGTCACTCTAATGTGGTCTCTCGATGCAGTCCTCACTCACAACTCTGAGGTAGCTCATACCTTCCCTACCTAACCAAGGAAGAAACGAAGGCATGGAAGGTGCAGCTCCTAAGGAGCAGATTAGGATTCAAACCAGTGATCTTCGTCACATGCTGACCTACCTCTCAGGCTGAGATAACATTGAAAATTAACCAGGTAGAACAGCTGGAAATTGATGATTCCATCAATCAGCTGGAAATGGTCCTTGTGGATGGGCCTGTGGTTACTCCCTGAAGAACAAGACCATTAGCCCAAAAATCCACTGTGTCACACTCAAATGTTTACATATACAATTATTTTTAAAATAACCCAATCAAGCATGTTCACAGCCATTTAGAGCCATATAGATTGTCTCCTTCGCTGACAATCAACCCAAGAACTCTGTCGGCAAAGGTCACGGTGCCAGGTCCAGAGAAGATGGGACAGAGACACAAGCAGGAACCTCTCCATCCCTGGGAGCCTCGCTCTGATTGGTCCGTGAGGACACGGTACAGACCGCAGGGCACAGGCAGACGGCAGGCCAGGAGAAGAGGCTCCATTGCCGGGAGGCAGTGCTTTGAGCTCTAATGGATGGAACACTGCTAACCAGTGAAGGTGGAGAGAGGGCACCCGTCTGAGAGCATGAAGAGGCAGCAAAGCACAGCCAGCCTCGGGGAACCAGAAGCCACAAGGACATCAGGTTGGGTGCTGCTGTCTGCCGGCCACCGGCTGGGGAACTGTACTGGGCTGGAGGGACATCCCTGACACTCCCCACCAGATGCCAGGGGCAAACCCAGCCCCAGGTGAGAACCACGGATCCCATGGCGAATGAGGCCAGCCTGTGGGAAGTGGGGCTGGGACAGCTATGTACAGCTTAATAGGAAAGTTGTGTTCTATTTTCTGGGGTTTTGGTCATGCCAATGGCTAGTCACGGCTGTCTGTCAGGAAGTGATTTGAGGACAGACTAGGGAAGGGGCTGCCAAGACCAACGGAGCATTCGCTGCCTGGGTCCAAGGAAAAGGAAATAAAGGCTGGCGATGTGACAGTGACGGGGGAGCACAGAGGGAAGGAACTGGTGGAGACACAGGGCTGGCCCCACACAGGGCTTTGAGCAGCTACCCAGGGGTCGTCCTATTAATTCTCCTCGTGGCCCCAAGAGGTGGCTGTGAGGATCCCTCTCCTGAGGACAGAACTGCTCCAGAGCCACACAGCGAGGATCCACAGAACCAAGATCCGGGCCAGCTCCAAAGCGGGCGATCTTGACCCCTCACCCATAGTCCTGAGACAGGGATCGGAGCCCCCTGGACACACAGACATAGGAACTGCAGGAAGGGGAAACGGATGCCCCGGACCAGTGGCAGGACCCAGGGTTTCAGCCCTCCAGGGCCACTGGGACCAGCCACTGCACAGGTGGACACACGGTGCTTTAACCTGCACTGGGGGAAGGAGCCCTCACTCTCAGGGTGGAGACCGCAGCTCAATCGGGCCAGCCTCCCTGCTGGGCACAGCCTGAGCCACACAGGATGCTGGGGTGCCCCAACGTTGGGGTGCTCAGATCCACTCAGCTGAGATCGTGGTGCTTTCTGTAACCACCCTCGTTTCTTTATGGTATAGATCTGGACTCCATCCTTTGCAATGTGTGGGGTTCTAGGAAGAGGCTGGCCAGCTGGGGAAGTGTCCTGGGCTCTGTCCCAGTGATGATGAACTTGGCTCCCCACAAGGGTGGCCTGTTCACCACAGTGACCCCCGGGGACCACGCCTGCACCCACCTTGCTGAAGGTAATTCACTTCTCATCCGTTAAAGAATAAAGCTAAACTAACTCAATTTCACACTCACTTCCAACTTTAACAACTTGTGTTAGGGAATCAAAGACAAGGACTCTGACCACGTCACAAACCCAGGAAGCAAAACCCGAGACTAACGGAACAATGCCACCTTCTTAGTTCCGAGCTTTACTAGTTGTTTTTCTTTTCTGGTCTGTTTTTCTCTTTTGGTTTAA
Source organism: Piliocolobus tephrosceles (assembly GCF_002776525.5). Classification (NCBI taxonomy): domain Eukaryota; kingdom Metazoa; phylum Chordata; class Mammalia; order Primates; family Cercopithecidae; genus Piliocolobus; species Piliocolobus tephrosceles. The sequence continues at coordinate 492 of NW_022306085.1, read as the reverse complement.
ATAATTAAAGATCCTCGCTGACAAGAAAAAAAATTCTCTATGAAACTAAAAAAAGTGGTTCTAATTAAACATTTAAACATTCTTCCATATGCTTTATAAACAGTTGAAATTACAGCTCTACTTACTGTTAAGTACTTTAACCAAATGAAACGTTAATTATACAGACTGGCAATTATAAAAAATAAGGCTGCATATTCATGGCATCATGAATAATTAATAAGAACTGTTTGATTTCATTCAGACCAGGGATTGTGTGCTAATAGGCTCTCAGCTGTCTTGAAATAATGCTGAAATTTTAAAATGACTTTTGTACTTAAACGTGTCCCCAAAGTGAAGCACAGCGGCTAACATCCATCCTGGTGCCCAGCAGAGCGACCCGCCCTACTATGACCGACACCCTGATTCCCAAGGGCTGCATCCCGGGGCCGTGCTAGTGCAGAGAACGTTCAGGAAACAGACCAGGTGGCAGGAGGGGGTCTTGTCCTCAAGGAA
>NW_022306084.1:0-1008 GCF_002776525.5 Piliocolobus tephrosceles | reverse complement strand
GAGATTGGGGAGCACTTGTGGAGGCTCTAATCCTGGCCCTGGGCCCTGGTGGTGACAGTGATGAGGACGTGGGTGCACCTGTGAGGGGAGCAGCTAGGCCTGGCCAGAGAAGCAAGACACACACCCACCCATATGTACACACACGCACACGCATGCACAAACACAATGCATGCACACATGTCAGTTCAGGGGATAGAGGACACTGACTCTGGGCCCTCTTGACCCAAGCAGGCTCCCATTGTGGTGGATTGTGTCATCCCACGATGTCGCTGTTGCTGAGTCCCCATCGCCTCTGTGTTGAGGAGCAGTAAGAGACACACAGCAGAGTCTGTGAGTGGCTCTGCGTGAAGGACTGTTTTCTAGGTGAGAGGCACATCTCAACACAGCTGACTAATCAGACTCAGGTGAGTGGAACCTGCTCTCTTCTCTTCCTCCTGGCTTAGGGACAGTCACTATAAGGTGGGTGGTTTTGGCCTCTGGACAGCTACTGAGGGTAATCCCTGAGCATTCACCAGGTGCCTGTTATGTGCTGAGAGTCATCTCATTCATCCTCACAGCAATTCCATTCTGCATCTGCTCTGGACACCCCAGGACCACCAGGACAACCCCATCAGGGCCCTGTCACCAGGTCCAGTCTGGCTCCATGATATGCATCTGACCCCCCCCCCCTTGGTGGTTAGTGATGAGCAAACATGGAAGAAGCCAGGGCAGCATGCGGACAGCTGCCCTGCAGCCCCAGATGGCACCTGGCCCTTGGGACGTCATTCTCAAAGGGGAAGCTGGAAACTTTGATGTCCCTGGAGAGAAGGGTAAACGTGGCCTCCGAACAACCCTAGCAGCAAGCAGCATGCCATACATCTTCTCACCCAACCTGTGGGACAGAGGCCCCCTCCTGGGGAACAAGATCCATATCTAAAGGGTCTTGACCCAGTCGGGCCTCATCCTGGGCCCTGGGAGGGGAGAGGCACTGTGGGCCCCCAGCAGCAGCCAGGATTACCACCCAGGGGA
>NW_022306083.1:0-4334 GCF_002776525.5 Piliocolobus tephrosceles | reverse complement strand
TATAATTTGTTGATTTCATTATGTGAGCACACATATTTAATTTATATTTAATAATTAATAGGATTTATTAATTTTATTAATAAGATGCTGAGAGTGATAATCAGCAATTCAACATTACTTGGAAAAATCACAAGTGTTTCTTGGCAGTACAGAATGAGACTCACTTCCTGGACTGGGAGGGCAGAAAAAGCTCAGTTCAAAGCTGTAATCAGAATGGCAGCAAATTTTGAACTCTTAGCCTTATCACATCTGCTACCTCAATGTCAAGACTGACTGGGAAGGAAAGGGCCTCCAAAACATGAAGTTAGGAATATCTGGGTAACACATTTCAAATCTTCAATTTCTATGGCCTGCAGAAATGGTCCACTTCTCCCTGTTGAAAGCTAGGTCTACCCCCTGTGCTTAAAGGCAGAGACTGTTTTAATCTTCCTCTAACTACCTTCTGGTTACAACATCATTAAGTAAGGCTGTATCACAAGATAATGGAGTTGGAGAAGTTCTAGGCCTTAAATGAAAGAAAAAAGCTGCACACTGAATGACTTGCAGAACTAGCCAACTTGTACAAGCAAGAACTGGGAGTGTTATGTATGGAAATAAATGTCAAGAGTGTTAAATCAGGGCAGGGGGGCAGTGAAATGTGAAGTTGGATAAAGGTAAGTTTACTCACGTGAGATTCCTCTTCCAGTTCATACAATTTAATACTCTAGAAAAGACCTTGGGTATTGCACCAACCAGTGCTCATGTGGTTAATGGAAACTTGGAAAAGCCAGTGGATTACAGCATAAAATAGAAGTATTTGGACTACTGTGATACAGAGTGAAGTAAGGCATCAAAATGTTCTGAGCATTGGATACACTAAAGTATGTAATATTGGGATACTCAGAAGATGACTGTGTTCCTGGTGGACGCCTCCTTTACAAAAACAGTAAGGAGCATATTAATGCGAGAGGCACCAGCATTACTGAGAAGCCCTGGGTGTGTGTTCTCTAAAGTTCACAGCTAATGGTAGGAGATACAGTTACTGAACTACACTACATGATAGCAGTGGGGAAGGCACGTTCCTGAAAGAATACAAGCCAAGTTGTTTATTGCTGTCAAAACCAGGCCAGAGAGAAAGCTGGAGGACTCACATAGAATTGTGGAGACAGTTAATAGCATATGGTGTTCCCTTCAAGCTAAAAACAAATGATTCCGTCTAGTACCTCTCACTATTAAGAAGAAAGCAGGGCACATTGTAGGCCTCCTTTGGGTTCCTGAGGAAGCATATTCTGCACTTAGGAATCCTGCTGAACTCATACATTTGATGACATATCGTACTCAGCTTTGAATGAGGCCAAGAGTAAGCATAGGCTTTGCAGCAACCCCAGATTAAGATCTAAGAGGTCCTGTCATTTGGGATATATGACCTAGTAGAGAATCACAATATAGACCTCTACTGTTCTGAAGCAAGTTACATTGGAAAAAGAGAACTAAACACCTTTCAAAAACCTGTTCCTAGTATACAAATTCATACTTGTACAGACAGATTGCCTGATGATGAGACATAAACTATCTATGTAGAAAGAACTCCTATAACCTGGTTTTTATCATACACGCCAAGTCATAGGCTGAATTGGACCAACAGGAATCAGTTGCAGGATGTAAGTAATGCATTCGTTACCAAACAAAAGCACAGGACACAAAATGTCTGTACAGGAAGTAGCCTAGATCCCCCACCTTATCTACCACTTTTCTCCTGGCTTATTGCCTCAGATCACACAAGCAGCCACATGGGAGTCCTTTGACAGAGGAGGAAGAAGTCAAATATTGGTACATGGATGAATAAACTCAGCAGCTGATGCACATTGAAAATGGATGACTGTTGTACTAAAGCCCTATTTAGAAATGACACAGAGAGACAGTGATGAGGGAAAATCCTCCAAGAGTGCTGAATTCCAGGTGTTATATGTGGTCTCCTAATTTGTCTGGTGGTTCTATCATTTAGGATATATGATCCAGTGAGACCCAGGGTTTTAGAGATATCTGTGTTGGGAGAAGATACCATGTAAATTTTATGACAAGGCCTAAAGAAGAATCGCAATATAGACATATATTGTTCCACAGCAAGTTAGTTACATTGGAAGCAAAGAACTAAACACCTTTCAAAAATCTGTTCCTATTACGCCAGTTGGCCCCAGTCCTGAGGTTAGAATTTATATGGATTCACAGGCTGGTTGCTGAATGGAACTAGAAAGAGATATTGAATGATTGGGTTGAAAAACTTCTGTGGAAGAAACATATGCATGGACCTATGAGAATGATCAGGTGTGAAGATCTGCATCACATGTTAATATCCACCAGAGAGCATATATCAAAGTTGAAGCTACAATCAATCAAGTAAACAAAATGACTCAGTTGGTATGCTACAACCAGCCTCTGCATTGGTCGGCCATACTTATGCTGATACAGTAGGGTCATTTACAAAGTAGCTACGTTGGCTGAGAGGACGATTATTCATAAATGCCAAAACAAGGGTTCCCTGTTCCCAAAGCCGATTTATCTATTACTGCTGCCCTAACTACAAGAAACAGATACATACTAAGTTCTCTATATGTCAACATCTTTTAAAGAGAACATACACACTTGGCAAGTTGACTACATTAATCCATTTCATCCTAGAAGAGATAGCAATCATCTAAAGTGGAATACGATTATACTTTTTTTTTTTTTTTTTTTTTTTTTTTGAGAGAGAGAGAGAGTCTCACTGTGTCACCCAGGCTGGAGTGCAGTGGCATGATCTCGACTCACTGAAACCTGGGTCTCCAGGGCCCAAGTGATTCTCATGCCTCAGCCTCCCAAGTATCTGAGATTACAGGAGTATGACACCACCCTTGGCTAATGTTTGCATTTTTAGTAGAGATAGGATTTCACTATGCTGCCCAGGCTGGTCTGGAACTCCTGGCCTCAAGCGATCTGCTTGTCTCAGCCTCCCAAAGTGCTGGGATTACAGACATGGGCCACTGTGCCTGGATGGAATATAATACAAATATATTCTTGATATGAATTTCCCTTACCTGTCCACAAGACCTAAATCAGCAGTACTATCCTAGAGCTCACAGAATATGTGATCCCTTACACAGGATCCCACATAACCAATGGACCTACTCTAGAGCAAGAAAGTTGTATCATGTTCTGGCACTATCTGGAAGCAAATGACTTCACATGATGTTGGAATAACCTAAAGAAGGTATAGCTGAGACATCAGCTACAAAATGATGCCCTATAAGGATCAGACACTTTCAGCTAGGATTCAGTGTGTACTCTCAATCAATCATAATTGTACATTATTGTATCTACAGTAAAGTGTATGAGCCCAGGAACTAAGTAGAATTCACTGTGCCCTAACTGAAGAATTTGTGATTTTCTTTTTTACAACTCTAGGTTCTACGTTCAAGTCCTGTCTTCAAGATTGCAAAAGTCAATCTCACATATAGATAAATAAAAAAAGGTTATTTGCTATTGTAAAAATTTTCAAAGAATACCCAGCTAAATGTAGAATAAAATATGAGTGTCTAAGAAGCTACACTGACTATGCTTTAGAATAATAGGTCATTATACATGTGGAGGAAGCTTCAGAATAATCTTATCTCATCCTCTGTATTTATCAATGAAAAGATTAAAGGACCAGGAAGTCTGGGGTTTTTTCTCATGTTGCATGACTAGCTAGGGATATAAGAGTAAGTATAACCTTACTATGTCAATTCTCTGTAAATGTATATATTTACTTGATTGGGACACTTATTTGAAAAGTTCCATATGAAAAAATTGTATTCTGTACTTTATTTTCTAATTAATTGTTAAGGAAGGTAAATGAAATGTGTAATCGGGATAAATGTTTTAGTTTAATTAAACTAATAAAATAATAATGGATACAACAGCAAGAAAACTTTCAAAATTGTTAAAAAATAGAATTGTCAGCTAAAAATCCATTGTCACTTTGTACTAGGGAAGCAAAGTGAAAAACTGTGAAGAATACATATAATCTCCTAAATATTTCCCAGAGATCAATTTAAAGCAGAGAATAAGAAAGTAATATTTATTAAACTCTCCCAAAGGCATATAAACAGAAGAAATTGCAAAGAAAAAAGTAATCAAATCTTTTCATAGCAGATTAAATTCAAGAGCTTTTCTAAGACAGTAATTTCTTACTGTAATGTCTGGAGAACAGGAAGAATGAGGAAGAAAGCAAAATCCTTTCAAGGTGTTAATGGGTAGGTGTTGAACTTTTTCAACTTCCATGTTAATGGGGGTAGAAATGGTGAGGAGTAGGAGAGCAAGGATATAGATCACAGACT
>NW_022306082.1:0-2184 GCF_002776525.5 Piliocolobus tephrosceles | reverse complement strand
CGATCTCCGGACCTCGTGATCCGCCCGTCTCGGCCTCCCAAAGTGCTGGGATTACAGGCTTGAGCCACTGCGCCCGGCTGGAATAGCATTCTTAAGTGCTGAAAGAAAAAAATTGTTAACCTTGAATTTTATACCTAGTGAAAATATCCTTCAGGAATGAAGGTTAAATAAAGACATTCACAGGTGAAAGAAAACTAATAGAGTTCACTACAAACAGTCTTCATCTAAAAGAATTACGAAATGAAAGTTTTCAGATGGGAAATAACACCAGAAGGAAATTAGGAGCATGAGGAATGAAGGAAGAGTGGTGTAAATGGCAAATATTTGGGCAAATATAATAGACTGTTATTCTCCTTTTAAGGTGTTTGAAGTATATTTGATAGTTGAAAACCAAAACTATAACATTATCTGATGGGTTTTCAATGCATATAGATGTAATATATAAGGCAACTACAACATGAAGGCTGGAAGGTAAAGGGATCTCAGAAAAATTTCTGCATCACATTTAAAGTGGCAAATATTGATTCAAAGCATGCAGAGAAGGTTTAAATGTGTTTACAGTAACAGTTCATCACCACACACACACACACACACACACACACCCCAAAGTGAAATAATAATAAACTAAAATAGAATAGTAACAAATGCTCAAATAACCCAAAAAGAAGAAAAAAAAATAGGTAACAGGGAAAGGAAAAACATAAGGAATAGTGAGTAAACAATTAATTAAATAGTAGCCCTAAACCCAAACATATCAATATTAACATTAAATGTAAATGGTCTAAGCATACTAGTTAAATAGAGATAATCAGAATGAGTAAAAAGGTATCACTCAACTATATGCTGTCTGCCTGAAACATACTTCAAGTATAAAGATATAGGAATGTTAAATGAAAAAGAATGGGAAAAGACCTATTTTAAACATGAATAAAAATAGAGTTGGTATAAATATAGTAATTATCAAAGTAGACTTCAAAGCAAGGAAAATCACCAGGGATTAACTGAGACATCATGTTATAATATAAAAGTAAATTCACCAAGAAGACATACAAATCTAAATGTGTGTGTACCTAACAACAGACTTTAAAAATACATGTAGCAAAAATAGACAAAATTGAAAGAAGAAATAGCCATATTCTCAACATACATATAATAATTCTAAAATGTATATGGGAAGACAAAAACAAACAAACAAAAAACCAGAATAGCCAAAACAATTTTGAAGAAAGGAAACAGTTGAATGACTTACATTGATGTTAAGATTTGCTACAAAGCTATAGTAATCAATATAGTGTGGTGTTGGTGAAGGGATAGACATGTGGATCAGTGGTACCGAATTGAGTCCAGAAATTGACTTCACTCAAATATGGCCAATTGATTTTTTATGAAATTGCAAAGGCAATTCAATGGGGGAAAGGATCGTCTTTTCAACAAATGGTTTTGGAACAATTAGATACAGACGTGCAAAAAAAAAAAAAAAAAAATTAACCTCCACCTAAACCTCATGCCTTTTCAAAAAAGTAAATAAAAATGGATCATAGTTCTAAGTGTAAAATGTAAAAAAAAAGACCAGGCTGGGCACGGCTCATGCCTGTAATCCCAGCACTTTGGGAGACTGAGGTGGGTGGATCACGAGGTCAGGAGATTGAAACCATCCTGGCTAATACGGTGAAACTCCATCTTTACTAACAATACAAAAAATTGGCCGGGCGTGGTGGCTCAAGCCTGTAATCCCAGCATTTTGGGAGGCCGAGACGGGCGGATCACGAGGTCAGGAGATCGAGACCATCCTGGCTAACACGGTGAAACCCCGTCTCTACTAAAAAATACAAAAAACTAGCCGGGCGAGGTGGCGGGCGCCTGTAGTTCCGGCTACTCGGGAGGCTGAGGCAGGAGAACGGTGGGAACCCAGGAGGCGGAGCTTGCAGTGAGCTGAGATCCGGCCACTGCACTCCAGCCTGGGCGACAGAGCGAGACTCCGTCTCAAAAAAACAAACAAACAAACAAACAAACAAAAAAAAAATTAGCCAGGTGTGGTGGCATGCACCTGTAGTCCCAGCTACTTGGGAGGCTGAGGCAGGAGAATCACTTGAACCCGGGAGGCGGAGCTTGCAGTGAGCTGAGATTGCACCATTGCACTCCAGCCTGGGTGACAGAGCGAGATGCCATCTCAAAAAAAAAAAA
>NW_022306081.1:0-10323 GCF_002776525.5 Piliocolobus tephrosceles | reverse complement strand
ATCAGGTATAACTCCCCAATGCAATCCCTCCCCCCTTCCCCCTTCCCATGATAGGCCCCAGTGTGTGATGTTCCCCTTCCCGAGTCCAGGTGAGCTCATTGTTCAGTTCCCACCTATGAGTGAGAACATGCGGTGTTTGGTTTTCTCTTCTTGTGATAATTTGCTAAGAATGATGGTTTCCAGCTGCATCCATGTCTCTACAAAGGACGCAAACTCATCCTTTTTTATGGCTGCATAGTATTCCATGGTGTATATGTGCCACATTTTCTTAATCCAGTCTGTCACTGATGGACATTTGGGTTGATTCCAAGTCTTTGCTATTGTGAATAGTGCCGCAATAAACATACGTGTGCATGTGTCTTTGTAGTAGCATAATTTATAATCCTTTGGGTATATACCCAGTAGTGGGATGGCTGGGTCATATGGTACATCTAGTTCTAGATCTTTGAGGAATTGCCATACTGTTTTCCATAATGGTTGAACTAGTTTAGAATCCCACCAACAGTGTAAAAGTGTTCCTATTTCTCCACATCCTCTCCAACACCTGTTGTTTCCTGATTTTTTAATGATTGCCATTCTAACTGGTGTGAGATGGTATCTCATTGTGGTTTTGATTTGCATTTCTCTGATGGCGAGTGATGATGAGCATTTTTTCATGTGTCTGTTGGCTGTATGAATGTCTTCTTTTGAGAATTTTAAATGATGTGAAACTGGTTAAGAAAAGTATTAAAGATGACAAAGCACGTAATGTGGTGATTATCCTTACTCCAGAAGCCATGGTCTTGATCACTATGATATACTTTCTTGAGATAAGTCTAAAATAGGGTTTCATGTGCTTTGAAATGTCTTAAACTCCCCTGAACTTAGACACAGAATTTTGTACAACTACACCCGTAAATATTTGATGGGAATGAGGTTGAGATTTTGTAGTCATGATCCATACCTTTGATCAGTTTTATTGAAAAATCTGAAACAAGATTTACAACCCTGGTAAAGGAAGAATTTCACTGATCTCCAGTCAAGGAGACAATATAAAACCCAACTCTACTTTGTGTTTCCCACTCTAGAAAATGAAAGCCTAGACTATTTTGCAAATGTTGTTTTCTCATTTCACTTGTTTTAACCCACAGAATGACCAACTTTGGGATTGACCACCCACATGCAATTTTAAGAATCACATACAGCATGCCATTACCAAAGAGCTCTCATGTGGGAAATGGTTGAGAAATCAAGCTTCATTACACAGAATCCCAAAGAAATGTTCCAAAGTCATGCAGCCAGAGGCAATCAACAAACTTGTGTGTATATATTTATACTGGCCACTCTGTATGGAGGAGGAATGTCTTATCTTAAGCTGTTTGGGCTGCAATAACAAAATCCCATATAATGGGTAGCATAAAACAAGAGAACTTTATTTTTTCAAAGTTCTTTGGGCTGGGAAGTCCAAGATCAAGTGTCTGCTGAGGGCCCACTTTCTGGTTTATAGATGGTGCTTTCTCTCTGTGTTTTCACATGGTAGAGGAGCAAGGCAGGTCTCTGGGGCCTCTTTTATAAGGCTACTAATTCTGTTCATGGGGACTCTTCCCTCATGACCTAATCACCACCCAAAGGCCTCACTCCTAATACCATCAAGTCAGTCATTAGGTTTCAACATATGATTTTTGAGTGTATACAAACATTCTGACCACAGCACATCTTAAGGAAATGCTTCTGCTATAATCTGGCTTGTCAGAGTGAATGAACTAACATTAGATATGCAATACTAAGTAATACAAAAAATAAGAAATGTGAGAATTTGAAGAGTATAGAGAATATTGACATTTGTGTTAAATTGAAAGCATGGCAGAGAAAAAAAGAGGAAGGAGGGAAGCTTTGCTGGAATTACAAAATATGCTGAAAGTCTCCTTGCAGTAGAGGAGCACAGTCTTCTGAATGTAAAGAAAATAAGAGCCTGATATTCTGTGAGACAGTACTGTGAAGAGCAATAATAACGAAAACCAGTATCAAATTGTATGATGTGCTAAAGAATGTGTCATGGAGGAGGGATTAATGTAATCCCATGTCTGAAAGCATCTCGTGTACATAAATCTCTCCATTTAGTTGAGGAAAACGGATACTTTATAAAGAAGAATCATAGAGGACTTGGAAAGATCTTGATGGTGAGAAAGGTGTGGAGTGCAAACAGAGCCAGCCAGTGAAAAATGTGCTGTGGTTGAGATGGCTAGAGGCCCACTAATATTCATACTCTCCCTTCTCCACTGCAGAGTTGTCACTGCAAAGTAGTTGTCCATCTATGGACTGTATTTCCCAGTCCTCCATCTGTGGAGAATCTGAGTAGAAGTGACATCTGTCATTCCTAGGCCAGGTTCATAAGAAACTCCCATGCATGATGTCCCACACTTTTCCCTTCTCTTGCTATCTACAGAAGACTCCAAAACTTTGTGCATTAACAGATCTCCAAAGAGAAGGCAAAGTGAATTACCACATGGAGAAAGGTTATCTGCCAGTAGGGATTAATTCTATTGGATTATTTGCTAATGAGACATAAAACTAGAATATATTGAAACACTAAAATTTAAAAATATTTATTGCAGAAACTAATATTACCCTGACACCACACACACACACACACACACACACACACACACACACACACACACGCTTTACCAAAGAAAAAAATAGAATGTGGCAGTAAGCAGATTGTCAGTTACTTAAAACTGCTGCTAACACCACTTTTTCCTAAAATTATGATCGACACCTACAAAAAATGAATCATTAAGATCAAGAGGGTTATCAAGAACTTCTAAAATCTCGAAAAAGAAATGGAAAAATGGCAAAGAATGACTGACCTGAGAAATAAATGGGTGATCAAATGCAAGACAGAAGCCTTAAAGTAGATGCAGGGAAGAGAATACTCCCAAGCAAATGTGAGAAGAAAGTGACTATAGTGAACATAAGTTGTGAAAGGAACAGAGAACTAACAATGAAGAAGGTGCCCACGGATTCCAACAAGCACATTGTTAGGTAAAAACAAACAAACAAGAATTAACACTAATGTGGTATGCAGAATAATTGCTTCCCAAAGAAGTTCATGATCTGATCTCCAAAACATGTGAATATGTTATTACATGGCAAGAGGAAATTGCCAATGGAATTAATGTTGATAATCAGCTGGTTTAGAAGTAATCATTATGCTGAATTATCCAGTGAGCCCAATGTAATCAGTTTCTCCCAGGTTTTTTTTTTTTTTTTTTTTTTTGAGAATATTGTCTGCCCCACCATCTACTTTAAAGTTGCCTTTGGGAAAAGGCGTGAGAAATCCTCAGTCATAAGAAAGGTCGTGAGTTTCTGTCTTGCACTTGGCCACCCACTTGTTTCTCAGGTCATTCATTCTCCTGTGTTGTCAAAATGCCAGTGTTCATTGAAGAAAAAAAAATGACATTTCATTATTCCTTTAAATGTGGAAGGAAGAGGCAGAAGAACAGCATCACAGAGAAATTTGAAGATACTGCCCTGCTGACTTTGAAGATGGAGGAAGAGACCATAAACCATGAAATACAGGTGGCCTGTAGAAGCTAGATAGGGCAAGGAAATGGATTATCCCATAAAGACTCCAGAAAGAAATATGACCTGGCAGAAATCTTGATTTTATCCTGGTGAGACCCTTCCTTTCCCTTGCCCTCCCTGTACATATATTCATATATCAACAACCAAATATCACCTATAACACATAACTGTTTATGCATCTCTCTCTTTATAAGACCACTTAGGACAAAGATTATGACTTATTTTTTCTATTTAGCCACCACATTTGGGATTTTCTAGACCTTGTTAAGTACTTACTTAAATGCTTCTTGAATATAAATGAAATAAAATGTCCCTTGGCAGAATACAGAACTAAGATAAAATTTAAATAAAATATGAAGAACAATTATGAAGGAAGTTTCTTTTTAATGTTAGAGAAAGAGGAACAATTATATACGAATATTAGATTGGAAAAATTTATTTCCCATTTTTCTTCAACTTCTCTAATGAAGGCAATGGTATTTAACCATTCTCATGCTGTTAATAAAGACATTCCTGAGACTGGGTAATTTATAAAGGAAAGAGTTTTAATTGACTCACAGTTCCACAGGGCTTGGGAGGATATTATAGGAAACTTATAATCATGGCAGAAGGGGAAGCAAACAGGACCTTCTTCACATGGTGGCATGAAAGAGAAGGAGAGTGGAGTGAAAGGGGAAGCCTCTTATAAAACCATCAGATGTCATGAGAACTTAGTATTATGAGAATAGCATGGGGAAATCTGCCTCCGTAATTCAATTACCTCCCACTGGGTCCCTCCCAGGACATATGGGGATTACAGTAACTACAATTCAAGATGAGATTTGGGTGAGGACACAGTCAAACCATATCATTTCGGTAGATGATTAGATTTAAACATAAGTAAATACTTTTACAAACCTGAAAACAGGTTACAAGTTGATCTTTTGTAGTTAAACACATTCGTCTGTGGCTTAGAGTAGAAGACATCTTTAGGTATGCAGATGACAGGAAGCTTGGCAGAATCTCAATCCTTGACAAGACAGAATCAGAATTTAACACTTAACAAGCTGCAATAATAAACTAAATTCAACAAACATATATTGAACCCCTACTCAGAACAAGACAATGGGGAGAAAAAAGATGAGGAGAGCCCTTGCCTCCAACTTGCTTTTTAATTACATTGATCACTTAGACTCCTTTATATTTGTCCTATTAAAGACTTATTCAGTTTCAAAAATGCAAATAAATATCCAAGAAAAAGTTATATAAATATGGTTTATATGTGCTAAGTATGCTAGTGCCTGAGTTAAGTGTAAGCTCAAGATGGGTGACCTGGGGACCAGAGCTGCCAAAATTCTACATTGACCTCCAGATACATTAATAGAATATTAAATGTAGTCAAGGAAATTAAAGACCTGTTGTACATTGTGGTGATTAAACTACCTCTGCAATGTTGTCAACAATTTTTAAATTATTTCTTGGCTTCTTAGACAGAAGTCCTAGATCTAACAATAAAAATTCATTTAGACAACTCAATCAAACCATGAGACATATGAAAAAAATAAAACTTTCAAAAAGGAATTTTCTTTGTTTTTTTTTTTTTTTTTTCTCTCTGCACATTGTTATTTTTCTCTCTGTATTGAAAAGCTCTGTTGTGGGTAGGAAAATTATTTACAGATTAAGTCTGGAACATTTGCCTGATGTTGCAAATTCATGACACCTGAATGTTCCAATTCAGATGTCATGAATTAATAGAAAAATACTGTGAAAATAAATGTGTGTGTGGTGGGGGGAAGAGACATTCAAAGATCAAGCCCTAGTACTAATTCCAGACTCATTTTAGTTCAATTACAGTAATAAAAAATAATTATTTATCTATTAAAAACAGTTATAGCAATTACATTTATAGTTTTGAGAATTTAAGTGAAATTAATTATATTAATACATATGGTTCATTTTAAACTTCAATTATATTTTTCTTTGTAACCTAATTAGTGTTAAAATGTTGGAGAAGGCTTTACAACACACAACCACAATAGAAATTTAAAAAATAAAAGACATGTATATTTATACCAGTTTTTTATACCAGTCAAAATGCACGCACGTATGCAGATTTCATTGGCCCTTCTGCTGGCCTATTATGTGTTCACAGAAATTGACTTTGTGAGGATTTTCTAGCAGAGATAGTAAATTTATAGCTTAGATAATTTTCTTTACACAACTACCCCATTGATCATAGTAGTATGTGGAGGTTCTGAAGAATTTCTTTCCCAGATCACTGCTGTTTCTGACCTTAATCACAGAATTAAGGCATAGATACTACTCAGATATCTCTAGTTCCCACTCATAGGTATACTGTATTGGAAAAGTCCTGATGATTTAGAAAAAAAGAAACAAATTAAAAAATGAAGTCTTCATTGTGCATTGATATTGCACAACAGAAGTCCTCTTTTCAAAATAGATCATAGATCCCTGCTTAATTGGCAATTAATTCCGCCTTTTCTTGGAACACATGGGTATATGAAACAACTGTAATTGTTAGTAAATTACACTATAACATGAACTCAGACTTTAAGAAGAGATTTCTGCAAGCGAGGTGGATACAAGGCATCTGTTTTTCTTATCCTGCCTCCTTTCCTCTCTATTCCAGCTAACTCAGGCTCTCATCGTATTTCACCTGTGCTCCTGGAATAATAACCTCCTACCTAGTGCAGTTCTCTCCATGTTTTCCTCTTCTAATTTCCTCTTCCACTTTGTAGTAGCAGTGATACCAAATGTAAATATGTCCATCTCCTTCCTTTTGCTAGGAGATACCCCAATCACCTACAGGATTAAGGTCAATCTTCTTGCAAGACTTGCAAAGTTCTCCATGTTCTGATCCCTGCCAAATTCTCCTGGCATATCTTCTGCCTCACCATTTTGCTACCTATTCATAATATTCATCTGCTTATGATGCTTACAGATGTGTTGCTTCTGTTTATTTTATTGTTACAATTCAAAATACAGTACTCTCCTCCCCACTGCCATAACTCACTTGAATTATCTGCATTAGTCTGTATCTTCCTTGGGAAGCTTTCTGTGACTTTCTGGGCTGCATTAAGTACCTCTCCCTTTGCTCCCATTAAACACTGTTATCTGTTTACTCCACATTATGTTTACAAGATCCATTCACGTTGCTGTAAGTTGTTGTAGTTTGTTCATCCTCCTTTCTGTATTCAAGAATAAGAGTATCCTACAATTTATCCCATTGTTGATGAATAATTTCTCCAGATTTTGGCTACTATGAGTAGTGCTTCTATCTGCATTCTATGTAAAAAATACATACGTTTGCATTTCTGTTGGTTATATACCTAGGTTTGGAACCGCTGAGTAATAAGAAGCAGTATAAATAATTCTAACAATAACTCCTTAGATTCTATACCCAAATGATGAGGGTATTATGTGGGCCACATAATAGGAAAATACCCAGGGAGGCCTAATCTAATCACACGAGCCCCTTTAAAAACAGAGTATTCTATAGCTGGGAATGGAAAAGGAAGTCAAATTTGAACCCCAAGGGATACTTGATACATTGCTGGCTTAATGATCAGCGATCCACATGCAAAGACTGAAGATCTAAGAATCCTCCTGCTGACAGCCAGCAAGGAAACAGGCGCTCAGTCCTACAACATCAAGGACCTGAATTTTGTCAATAGCTTGAATAAGCTAGGACGTGAATTTCTCCTCAGAGCCTCCAGATAAGGACTCAGCCTCTCATCATTGATTTCAGCCTTGTGATACCTGAGTAGAGAACCCAGCCACACTGTGTCAGACTTTTGACCTATAGCACTGGGAACTAACACATGATTTTTGTTCATTTGTTGGTTTGTTTTAAATTAATTAATTAATCAATTACTTTTTAACAGAGTCTCGCTTCTTCTCCCAGGCTGAGTGGAATGGTGTGATGGCTCATTGCAACCTCTGCCTCCCAGGTTCAAGCAATTCTCCTGCCTCAGCCTCCCAAGTAGCTGGAATTACAGGCACGTGCCAGCACGCCTGGCTAACTTTTGTATTTTCAGTAGATATGGGGTTTTACCATATTGGCCAGGCTGGTCTCAAACTCCTGACCTCAAGTGATCCATCTGCCTCGGCCTCCCAAAGTGCTGGGATTACTGGCGTGAGCCACGACCAGCCAGTGGTTTTGTTTTAAGCCATTGTTTGTGATAATGGGTTGTGCACCAATAAAAAACTAATGAATAGGGTTTGCATGTACTCGTTTTAGTAGATGCCACAACAGTTTTTCAAAGTACCAATTTATATTCTTACCAGCAGTGTATGAGTGTACCATTTGCTCTACATCCTTGTTATTCCTTGTTTTGTTGGTTTTTCATATTTTACTGTTTTAGTGGGTTCATGCTGCATTGTATTATAATTCTTTGTTCTGTCATTTACTGTTTGCATGTCCTTAGAGCCATCTTTTCAGCTGCTTAAGTCACTGATTTCTCATCAGCAATGTGGGCATAAGAAAAATGTGAAAGCGCCTCACATGGTTCCTAGAAGAGTAAGTCTCATTTAAAATTTGAGATACAGGATTTTCAGTCTAAACATTTTCTTTAACTAATATTCATGTATTTAGAGACAAAGAACACAGTACATTCTTAAGGCTCAAAGTAACTTAGCAGGACCATTAAAATTAAATTCACTGAAGAGACAAAAGAATGTTGCATTGGTTACTTTTAGAGAATGAAAGGAAGTGAATCCATTTAATCTTGTTCTTTAAACTGGAAATTTGTGCCTCCTTAATCTAATTATTTTCTGTGTAAAATCAATTTGTGTTGCCTTTAGTGTAGTCATAGAATATAAAGAATCTAGTGTAAACTTGCCTGATTAAATCTCTAAGAATTAATCATCAATGAAATAAAACTAAAAATGAAATGTAGCATTCAATTTTTCATGTAGAACCAAGACAATTTCAAAATTTCAATAAATGATAATACCCACTTCTGAAATTTAGCACCACCCCCAACACACACATGGAGCTCAAAAACAAAAACAAAAATGAAAGCAGATCATGAGCCAGAGACAAGGAGTCTGTGGGAATGACTCCATTTTTATCACTTAGAGATAATGAAACAGTATTTTTTTGCTATGACCATAAGTCAAATTTTAGCAACCGATCATTCAAAGGAAGTAGTGATGATTAGTTATTATTTAATGTGATAGTTAATGATGAAATGATAGCATTTGTCTTCTCATAATGTGACTAACTGATGGTAAAATGATAGCATTTGTCTTTTCATAAATCAAAAGCTATAACATTAGAAAAGTTGAAAAAAAACCTATTTCTATTTTGTTAAACTCACTTCACTGCTCTTCGTTTTGTGTGCTTTGTTTTTTTCAACATAACATGTACCTAAAGAGATAGTGCATACTTTTTAATTACCTAGTACACATTATGTAAAACTTCCATGGGGCTCTGAAGGAAAATTCCATATTTATTGTAAATTTAATATCATTTGAATATTGATGATTTTATCTTTTCTTTGAAAATTTTCTTATTCACTGGTACCACTCTCAGAGTCATTATATCACTTCACTTATTTTTTAGAGCTTATTCCAGGAATTGCAAAATGCATACTTAATTTTTTAACAACCAATTTATAATCAATATTTTACCACCTAATTTGAATGTAGAAGTGTTACTACTATAAAGTCCATTAAGATGTCTCCTTTCCACATGTACACGTATGTTCATTGCGGCACTATTCACAATAGCAAAGACTTGGAATCAACCCAAATGTCCATAAGTGGCAGACTGGATTAAGAAAATGTGGCACATATACACCATGGAATACTATGCACCCATAAAAAGGATGAGTTCCTGTCCTTTGTAGGGACATGGATGCAGCTGGAAATCATCATTCTCAGCAAACCATCGCAAGAACAGAAAACCAAATACCACATGTTCTCACTCATAGGTGAGAACTGAACAATGAGATCACCTGGACACAGGAAGGGGAACATCACACACCAGGTCCTAATTGTGGGTAGGGGGTAGGGGGGAGGGATAGCATTAGGAGATATACCTAATGTAAATGACGAGTTAATGGGTGCAGCACACCAACATGGCACATGTACACATATGTAATAAACCTGTACATTGTGCACATGTACCCTAGAACTTAAAGTATCATAAAAAATAAAAAAATAAAAAAAGATGTCTCCTTTTGCTGTGATTGTCTTAAATATTATATCTACAGACATTGAAACTCCCGTCTGAGATTAGTATGTTTTATGTTTCAACTATCATATTTTAAACAATCCAAAGTATATGATAGTGTATTAGATATACCTAGAATAGTGTATTATATATACCCAGATATTTTCCCTTTCTTTTCCTCTGTCTTTATTTCTGATGTTCAAAATTTCTTTCTGCTATCATTTCCCACTGTCTAAAGAGCTTTTGCAATTCTTTCAAAGCAGTCCTGCTGCCATTAACTACTGTCAGTTTTTCTTAATCAGAGACATCTTTATTTTAATTCCAAAAGGATGTTTTTTTTTCACTGATACAAAATTCTGAGTTGACAGTTCTTTTTTTTTTTTTTTTTTTTGTCAGCACTTTAAAGACATTGTGCCACTTCATGCTGGTACAGCACAGATTGGGGGTGAGCGTAAGAGTTCATAAACAAATTGAAGACGTGACCTTCCTGAGCCCCTACTCTTTTTTTTTTTTTTTAATCTACCAGGAATTTTCCAGGTCTGTGGGCTGCCCTTTTCAGACTTCTGCCTAGAAACTGC
>NW_022306080.1:0-1072 GCF_002776525.5 Piliocolobus tephrosceles | reverse complement strand
CTTTGATCCGTTGCTGGCGATGGGCTGTGCTCCTTTGCAGGAGGAGATGCGCTCTTATTTTTTGAATTTCCAGCTTTTCTGCCCTGCTTTTTCCCCATCTTTGTGGTTTTATCTGTCACTGGTCTTTGATGATGGTGACGTACTGATGGGGTTTTGATATAGGTGTCCTTCCTGTTTGATAGGTTTCCTTCTGACTGTCAGGACCCTCAGCTATAGGTCTGTTGGAGATTGCTTGAGGTCCACTCCAGACCCTGTTTGCCTGGGTATCAGCAGAAGAGGTTGCAGAAGATAGAATATTGCTGAACAGCGAGTGCACCTGTCTGATTCTTGCTTTGGAAGCTTCCTCTCAGGGGTGTACTCCACCCTGTGAGGTGTGGGGTGTCAGACTGCCCCTAGTGGGGGATGTCTCCCAGTTAGGCTACTCAGGGGTCAGTGACCCACTTGAGCAGGCAGACTGCCCCTTCTCAGATCTCAACCTCCGTGTTGGGAGATCCACTGCTCTCTTCAAAGCTGTCAGACAGAGTCGTTCGCGTTTCACAGGCTTGTACTCCTTTAGCTGAGCCCTGTCCCCAGAGGCGCAGTCTACAGAGACAGGCAGGTTTCCTTGAGCTGCTGTGAGCTCCACCCAGTTCCAGCTTCCCAGCGGCTTTAGTTACCTACGTAAGCCTCAGCGATGGCGGGCGCCCCTCCCCCAGCCTCGCTGCTGCCTTGCGGTTAGATTGCCGCAGACTGCTGTGTTAGCAAGGAGAGAGGCTCCGTGGGCGTGGGACCCTCCCGGCCAGGTGTGGGATACAATCTCCGGTGTGCCGGTGTTACAGCGCAGTATTGGAGTGGGAGTTACCTGATTTTCCAGGTGTTGTGTGTCTCAGTTCCCCTGGCTAGGAAAAGGGACTCCCTTCCCCCTCGCGCTTCCCAGGTGAGGCGATGCCTCGCCCTGCTTCAGCTCTCGCTGATCGGGCTGCAGCAGCTGACCAGCACCGATTGTCCGGCACTCCCGAGTGAGATGACCCTAGTACCTCAGTTGAAAATGCAGAAATCGCCGGTCTTCTGTGTCGCTCGCGCTGGGAGATGG
>NW_022306078.1:0-6532 GCF_002776525.5 Piliocolobus tephrosceles | reverse complement strand
TTCTATGCCTACTTTTCTTAGACTATATAACACTGTTCGGAGCCCAGCGGGGGAGCTCTCCTGCCCGGCTCGTTTCACAAGTGAGTGAGAGCTCCAGGTTCGAACCTGTAATAAAGATCCTTGCTGCTTGGCTTTGACTCTGGACTCTGGTGGTCTTCTTTGGGGAATAAACGGTCTGGGCATAACAAATGGGGGCTCGTCCGGGATTTCCCCCAAGCCCACCAGACCTCCAAGTCAATGGATCTTAATCTGTAAGTAAGCCGGCTTTGTCTTTGTCTCTGTCTCTGTCTATGTCTGTCTTCCTGAAATTTCGTGAAATCTGTGATCTGTATTGGTCTGTACTGTAGGTGGCACGGTCGTGGTGGACGCGCTAAAAGACAGCCACTCGGGACTGGTGGGAGACGTCCCCCGTGCCCATCTGGGGGCCTCCACACTTGGTCGCCCTGTCTGACTCAGGTCAGAAGTTAAGTCTGACACGCACTCGCGAATGCTCATCGTTTACCGCTGTCTGTCTGTTATTGTTAAGTGTTAAGTCCAAAAAGAAATATAGAACCCCTTTTTCTCTTCCAGGACAGGACCTGTTGAATTTTGCCTGTCGGGTACACCCCCCCCCGCCCCCGCTTCACACTCATTTTCGTCCCTCCTTCCCTTTGTAGGAGCAGTCCAAAAATGGGCAACGCCCAGAGCACGCCGCTCTCCCTCCTTGTTAACAATTTCAAAGATGTAAAGGCTCGGGGACATGACCTAAGTGTAGAACTAAAAAAAGGAAAGCTAGTTACTTTCTGCCGCTCGGAGTGGCCCACCTTCGGCATAGGGTGGCCCTCCGAAGGAACTTTCTGTCTCTCTATTATTACTAAGGTAAAAACTAAGATTTTCCTACCAGGGCGGTCAGGACATCCTGATCAAATTCCTTATATTCTAGTGTGGCAGGATCTCGTGGAAAACCCACCGCCCTGGATGACCCCGTTCATCCCTGAGCCCTGCAAGGTCCTAGTAATGTGACCTGCGAGACAAAGGACCCCCTCTGCTCCTTCGGCCCCTGTGCTCCCAGATAGCCAGGATCCCCTATCGTTAGAACCCACACTTCCCCCACCATATCTGCACCCTATCCCGCAGGACCCAGTCCCCCAGGGTGGTGCTTCCGTGGAGGGAGACCGAGAAGCAGAAGCAGCCGAAAGCGAAAGTAACCCGGGGGGGCCGGCCGGCCAAACACGAGGCCGTGTGCAGCGTGACCAAGCTTCCCGACTCCCCGACTCTACTGTGGCCCTGCCCCTCAGAGAGAAAGGATCGCTCGATGATACCGGGCTCCCCCGTCTCATGTATTGGCCTTTTTCCACTAGTGATTTGTACAATTGGAAGTCCCAAAATGCTCGGTTCTCAGATAATCCCAAAGATCTAACCTCGTTGTTAGATAGTGTCATGTTTACTCACCAGCCGACCTGGGATGACTGTCAACAGCTCCTCCGAATCCTGTTCACAACAGAGGAGCGGGAAAGGATCCAGGTTGAGGCCAGGAAGCTGGTTCCAGGAGATGATGGCCAGCCAACTGCAAATCCTGACCTCATCAACGCGGTTTTTCCTTTGACCCGACCCAGATGGGATTACAACACGGCAGAAGGTAGGGGACGACTGCTCATTTATCGCCAGACTCTAATGGCGGGTCTCCGGGCTGCAGCTCACAAGCCCACCAATTTGGCTAAAGTATATTCTGTGCTACAAGGTAAGACAGAAAGCCCCGCTGTGTATTTAGAGAGATTAATGGAAGCCTTCAGACAGTTTACCCCTATGGACCCGGAAGCACCGGAAAATCAGGCAGCCATAGTAATGTCCTTTGTAAACCAGGCAGCACCAGATATTAAAAGAAAACTCCAGAAATTAGAGGGTTTAGAGGGAAAGCAGATTCAGGACCTCCTTCAGATGGCCCAGCGAGTTTATAATAATAGGGATACTCCAGAAGAAAAACAGTTTAAGGCAACTAAAGAAATGACCAAAGTCTTGGTAGCAGCTTTCCCCCAGGCAGGGAATGGCCAAAGCAGAAAGCAGACAAAGCAAGGCTCTAGGCAAGGATTAGAAAAGGATCAGTGTGCTTATTGCAAGGAACGTAGTCACTGGATTAAAGACTGCCCAAAGAAACGGAAACCAGCTAACCCTACCTCCGTACTCGTTACCCAGGACTCTGACTAGGGAGGACGGGGTTCGGACCCCCTCCCCGAACCCAGGGTAACTTTGCAAGTGGAGGGATCCCCAGTTCGCTTCTTGGTCGATACTGGGGCAGAACACTCAGTCCTAACCAAACCAATTGGAAAAATGTCTAAGAAAACATCCTGGGTGCACAGGGCCACAGGCATCAAGAAATACCCCTGGACAACCCAGAGAACTGTAGACTTAGGAACGGGAAAAGTATCCCATTCCTTCCTATCATCCCAGAAAGCCCCTGCCCCCTACTAGGGAGGGACTTGCTAACAAAAATGGGGGCCCAAATCCACTTTGAGCCAGAAGGGCCCAAGATAACTGATTCCCAAAACAGGCCAATATCTATCCTGACTGTCACCTTAGAAGATGAGTATAGACTCCATCAAAAGCAAAAGCCCCCTGATCAGGAAATTGACTCTTGGCTCCAGCGTCTCCCTGAAGCGTGGGCAGAAACTGGGGGCTTGGGGCTAGCTAAACATCGACCTGCCATATTTGTGGAAGTTAAGCCAGGGACGGATCCGGTTCGGGTTCGGCAATATCCTATGCCCCTAGAGGCGAGAGAAGGGATCACGCCTCACATCCGCCGGCTTTTAGACCAGGGAGTCCTGCGGGCTTGCCACTCGCCATGGAACACTCCGCTGTTACCCGTTCGTAAACCCAACAGTATGGATTATAGGCCAGTGCAGGACTTAAGAGAAGTTAACAAAAGGGTCATGGACATACATCCTACTGTGCCCAATCCATACACCCTTCTAAGTGCCTTACATCCTGAAAAACAGTGGTATACCGTTCTTGATCTAAAAGATGCTTTCTTCAGTCTTCCTCTGGCTCCCAAAAGTCAAGAACTCTTTGCATTTGAATGGACTGATCCTGAGAGAGGCATCATGAGAGAGGCATCAACGGTCAGCTAACATGGACCAGGCTGCCACAAGGGTTCAAGAACTCGCTGACCCTGTTCGATGAAGCCCTTCATGAAGATCTGGGTGAGTACCGGCGGCAACACCCTGAAATAACTCTTTTGCAGTATGTTGATGATCTCTTAATAGCGGCCAAGTCCCCGGAAACTTGTGTTCAAGGGACCGAGGACCTCTTGAAGACTCTGGGGGAGCTAGGCTACCGAGCCTCAGCAACAAAGGCTCAGATCTGCAAGCCGGAGGTAACTTATCGGGGGTACCTATTAAAAGGGGGGCAACGCTGGCTAACCAAAGCCCAAAAGGAAACAGTCCTACGCATCCCTAGACCCCAGTCGACACGGCAAGTGAGAGAATTCCTGGGGTCGGCAGGGTTCTGTAGGTTATGGATACCCGGATTTGCTGAGTTAGCCAAGCCCCTATACCAGGCAACAAAGGAACGGCAGCCCTTCAATTGGACAGAAGAGGCTGAGCTGGCCTTCCAACAAATCAAAACTGCCTTGTTATCAGCCCCCGCGCTGGGGCTCCCTGATGTCTCCAAGCCCTTCCACTTATACGTGGATGAAAGTAAGGGTGTTGCAAAAGCCATGTTAACACAGTACCTAGGCCCCTGGCAGAGGCCAGTCGCCTATTTGTCAAAGAAATTAGATTCAGTGGCTGCTGGCTGGCCACCTGCCTCCGGATAATCGCGGCGACTGCCCTAATGGTCCGGGACGCTGATAAACTTATCATGGGGCAAGAGTTGCGCGTTACAACCCCGCATGCCATTGAAGGCGTCCTCCGGCAGCCGCCGGACCCATGGATGAGTAACGCCCGGCTCACCCACTATCAAGGACTGCTGTTAAACCCCCTCAGAATAACTTTTCTGCCCCCAATCTCTTTAAACCCTGCTTCACTGCTGCCAAATCCAGACTTGGATGCCCCGTCCCATGAGTGCACTGAGATACTGGCTCAGGTGCATGGGGTGCGGGAGGACCTGCAAGATCGTCCGCTCCCCGACGCAGAACTCATCTGGTTCACTGATGGCAGCAGCTTCGTCCACCAAGGCCAGCGGTATGCAGGAGCAGCTGTAACGTCAGAGACTGAGGTAATCTGGGCGGAACCCTTGCCCCCAGGGACATCGGCCCAAAGAGCCGAACTGGTAGCACTCACCCAAACCCTCACCCTAGGGGCAGAGAAAAAACTAACAGTATACACGGATAGCCGCTATGCTTTCGCCACTGCGCACATACATGGGGCCATCTACAGAGAGAGGGGACTATTAACAGCTGAAGGCAAAGAAATAAAAAACAAGCAAGAGATCCTAGCTCTATTAACTGCTTTGTGGAAACCAAAGAAATTGGCTATCGTACATTGCCCTGGGCATCAGAAACCAACTACGCCAATTGCTCGAGGCAACTTCTTAGCCGACCAAACCGCACGGAGCATAGCAAAGGCTCCCAGTCAGCTCCTTGCACTCCAGCTCCCTGATCCAGGCCCGCGAGACTTGCCATGTTTTCCCGATTACTCCGAACAGGACCGCAAGTGGATGGACACGCTTCCCCTAAAGCAAGTTCAGAATGGGTGGTGGACTGATATCGATGACCAAACCATCCTACCAGAAAAGTTAGGATGGCAGGTATTGGAACACATCCACCGGACAACCCACCTGGGTGCCCGGCGAATGAGAGACTTAATCAGGCACGCCAAGTTCAGGATCAGGCGCATAGCTGAACTGGCCAGCAATGTTACAACAAATTGCAAAGTTTGCCAACTGAACAACGCTTACCCCCGAACCCAAGCCACTGCAGGGACCAGGTTTAGAGGAACTAGGCCTGGCATCTATTGGGAGATAGATTTCACAGAGGTAAAACCCGGGAAATATGGGTATCAGTACTTACTTGTCTTTGTAGATACTTTTTCAGGATGGACAGAAGTGTTCCCAACTAAGAGAGAAACTGCTCAGGCTGTAGCAAAGAAAATTTTGGAAGAAATCCTCCCCAGGTATGGCTTTCCCGTCCAGATAGGGTCAGACAATGGACCAGCCTTCGTTGCTAAGGTAAGTCAGGATTTGGCTTCCATTCTTGGGGCAAATTGGAAATTACATTGTGCTTATAGGCCCCAAAGCTCAGGACAGGTAGAAAGAATGAATCGGACCCTAAAGGAGACCTTAACTAAATTGACCATGGAGACTGGCACTAATTGGGTAGTACTTCTCCCCCACGCTCTGTTCCGGGCCCGGAATACCCCATATAGACTGGGCCTCACCCCATATGAAATCATGTATGGCAGACCCCCACCCCTGGTTCCCAGTCTAAAAGATGACCTACTCAAATCTGAAACCGAAAATGTCTCTGAGCTCTTGTTCTCCCTAAAAGCCTTACAGAAAATTCACCAGGAAATTTGGCCCAGGCTACGAGAGCTGTACGAAGCAGGACCTCCGCCAACGCCCCATCCGTTCCAGCCAGGAGACTGGGTCCTAGTCAAGCGCCACCGGCAAGAGACTCTCCAACCCAGGTGGAAAGGACCACTGCAAGTACTCCTGACTACTCCCACCGCTCTCAAGGTAGAAGGCATCGCTTCATGGATCCACTACACACACGTCAAACCAGTGGACCTGACCTCCGATCTTCTCGGACCGATCACGGCAGCGACGGAGGCACCAACCACGTGGACTGTGGACAAAGCTAAGAACAATCCCTTAAAGCTAACCCTGCGCCGTCATCCCCATAGCCGTAACCATGTCTAGCTTACCTGTGCTCTTATGCCTTATGCAGCTGACTCTCCTCACTGCTGCGCCGTCTAATCCTTATGTCTGGAGGTTCTGGCTCTATGAGAACAAAACTCACCCCAGGGAAACCCCCCAGGCGGGTAAACTGCTAGCTAGTGCAGACTGCCCCCCCTCCAGGTGCAGTACTCCAATTTACCTCAATTTCACTAAGTTCCAGATTGCCCAACCAGGAATACCCATGATCTGTTTTGAATATGATCAGACTGAGTATAATTATAAAAATTACTGGTGGCATCAGAATGCAGGCTGCCCATACCACTATTGTAAAATGCACTCAGCCAGGGTATGGGACGAACAACCGAGAAAGTCTAACCTCCTCAGGACTCGCTATCCAACTGGGACTCCCAACATATACACTTGGATAATAACAGATCCAGGGCACTCCCAGTGGACATTGCCCCAACATGGGGTGGTCTACTATGATTCCAGTAGTAGTTGGCCCAGTAGTCACCTGTACCTATGGCGGAGTCTAGTCCAGACTCAGCCCTTAATCCATACACAAATCCACAGACAAGAAACCAAGCTATCACAAGACTTGCAGCCCTTCTCCTGGCTGACCCTATTACAGGAAGGGCTAGCATTCCCCAACCTTACTGGTTTAGGCAATCTGTCCTCTTGCTTTATGTGTGCAACCCTAGGGAGGCCACCATTAACTGCC
>NW_022306077.1:0-4458 GCF_002776525.5 Piliocolobus tephrosceles | reverse complement strand
CCCATGATAGGCCCCAGTGTGTGAGGTTCCCCTTCCCGAGTCCAAGTGGGCTCATTGTTCAGTTCCCACCTATGAGTGAGAACATGCGGTGTTTGGTTTTCTCTTCTTGTGATAGTTTGCTAAGAATGATGGTTTCCAGCTGCATCCAAGTAGTTAGTTTTTAACAACATACTGGGTACCTCCTCATCCCCTACCATGACTCAGCCCCACATGTGGCACCTGCAAAACTCCCTCCTGAAAGGTGCTTTATTCTTCTCCAAATACTCATTTATATTCATCACCTATTTGTGCATGTATTTATCTAACATATATGGAGCGCCTACTGTATGCCAGAGGCTGTGCCGGGAACCGGGGATACATCAGGACACAAACTAACCTCGTGTCATTAGTGATACAATGGTTACAGCCAGGGGTCTGCATTTGAATCCTGATGTGCAGCTTATTTGTGGTGAGTCCTGGCTCAGCCTCCAACTTGCTGTGACTTTAGGTGAGTGAGTGAACCTCTCATTGTCTCAGTTTCCTCATCTGTAAAATGGGGAGGCCAATAGTACCTACCATGTAGATTAAATGGGTTAAATGTAAAGTCCTGGGCCCCTGGTCGGCATTTGACATTAGCTATTATTAGAGTTTACATTTTAATGAGGATCCAATTGCACTACTAATTATTTAATTTGTTATTATTATTGAGAAGGAGTCTTGCTCTGTCGCCCAGGCTGGAGTGCAGTGGCTCGATCTTGGCTCACCACAACCTCCACCTCCCGGGTTCAAGCAGCTCTCCTGCCTCAGCCTCCTGAGTAGCTGAGACTACAGGTGTGTGCCACCACGCCCGGCTAATTTTTGTACTTTTAGTAGAGATGGGGTTTCACTATTTTGGCCAGGCTGGTCTCAAACTCCTGGCCTCAGGTGATCTGCCTGCCTCAGACTCCCAAAGTGCTGGGATTACAGGTGTGAGCCACCACCCCTGGCCTATTTAATTTATTTTTATTTTTATGTTTGAGACAGGGCCTCACTCTGTTACCCAGGCTGGAGTTCAGTGGCGCAATTACAGTTCACTGCAGCCTCCACGACCTCCCAGGCTCAATCCATCCTACCACCTCAGCCTCCCGAGTAGCAGGGACTACAGGCACATGCCACCATGCTTGGCTAATTTATTTTTTGTAGAGACAGGGTTTTGCCATGTTGCCCAGGCTGGTCTTGAACACCTGGTTTCAAGTAATCTTCCCACCTCAGCCTCCCAAAGTGTTGGGATTACAGGCCTGCGGCACCACACCGGCCAATTATTTAATTATGTACAACCATGATAAATACAGCACTGCCGTCTTTCTTCTTCTGAAGGTGCCTCCAGCTGGAGGTAAGGGAAGGTCTCAGAGCAGACGATGGTCCCACTGAGCTGAGCTAAGTGAGTTGGGGCTGGCCAGGGAAAGCATGAGGGACAGAGGGGCATTCCAGGCAGAGGGCACAGTGAGAAGGCAGACCAGCGGGTGGAAGGAAGCGCTGAGAGCTTTGTATTTCCAGAAGTTTACTTGGAGCCTCAAAACAGTGCTGAGAAGTAGATCAGGCAGATACTGTGCCCCCATTTTACAGAAAGGGCACTAAGGCCCAGAGAGGAACAATGACTTAGCAGGTCTGTGACAGAGGAGGTGCTCGTCAATGTTCTGCCAGCTGATCCAAGGGGCTGGAGAGGACAGGCCTGAGAAGAGGCCTTTGTCCCTTTGCCGGCTGGGGCGGGAGCAGCAGAGGCTGAGGCTGCAGCTGGCCACCAGCAGCTGTGGTGGCCAGAGCTGCATTCCTTCCCCTGCCAGCGAGCAAGTCCAGGCTTATGACAGGGGCTGGGAATTTTCTTTTTGTCTTTAAGAAAAAAAGCACTTTAGTCAACATTAAGTTGTGACTTCAAACAGACACAGCTCCTAAGTGTCCTCCTCAGCTCTCCAACTCCCCAGGGTAAGCCCCCCAGGCAGCCAAGTTTCTGGGAAAGGCAGGAGGCCTGGACTTGGAGTCCAAAGACTGTGGTGAGCCTTGGCTCAACCTCCCACTTGCTGTGTGACCTCAGGCAGGTCACCACCCTCTCTGGGCCTGAGAGTCCTCTGCAAAACAGGGAAGGGAGGGTTGGATGACATAAGGTGGGGTGGGGAGCCCAGCAGCTGGCTCTAGCCGGTGGCAACACAGCTCTGCTGCTCTCCAAGTTTGAGGTAGTGGGGCCTTGGGGGTCCGGAAGCTGGGGACAGGCAGCCTTTCATCTCTGCTGGCCCAGGGTCGCTGCAGGTTGGCAGGCCCCACATCCCGAGATCGCGTTTCAGGCTGGAAGGGGCCTTCCTGTGACCTCAGCCGGCCAGGCCTGCCCCTGACTCCCTCCTCCCCATTCTCACCAGAGGGAAGCAGGCAGTATCCCGCCCAAGGTCACCAGCCAGCAAGTGGCTGTCCTTCCTTCGGCCTGCCCTTCCCTCCCACCCGAGCCGGCCCCCACCGGCCTCCCACTGTAAAGCTTCAGGTCTCCTGGGCCATTAGGAATCTGCCAGGCGAGGCGTGGTCTTTTTCCTCTCTCTTGTTTCTTGGCTTGTTTTCCCAGTTCTCCAACAGCCGCCTCCTGCAAAAGCCTCCGGGTGCGTGTACAGGAACATTTTTCTTTAAAAAAAAAAAAAAAAAAGAGACAGAGAGATTGAGAGAAAGACAGAGAAATACAGCAAAAAAGCAAGCAACTCCTTAATCCTTTCTCTGTAACCTCTGGCTTCTCAGCTGGGTTGGCCCCAGGCACTGGGAAGGCAGGCTTTGCTGGGGTGAGAAGCCTGGGCTTGTCCCCCACTCGCCCCCTCCTCACCCGCCTCTGTTCTCTGGGGTTTGGTCTGGCTTTTGGAGCCAGGAGGAGACGAACTGCAGGGCTCAGCAGGGCTGGGAAAACATGGGGGTGCTGAGGGGCTTGGCTGGGACTTTGCCTCCCTGCCCACTTGGCCACCTTCTATAGAGGTTACAGGATCTGAATATTTCACCCATAACCCATTCTCTCTCTTCCTGCTTTCATTCCTTTATCCTCTGTCTTCGGAATCACTGGCCTGTCCAGTGATAGGTCCCTGAGTGCCGAATCCCATCCCTGTACACAGTCACCCCACATGGGGCGTGGCTTTCTTGTTTTGTGAAAGTCATACACTTTCACACTTTGTCTTTATCCAGTCAGACCCCTCTGTAGAGGTGGCACTCAGTGTCCTGCCCTTTGTCCTGTCTGAGGAACCTCTAAGTATCTGTTGTAGTCACAGTTCCTGGGTCCATGCCTGACACATAGGAGGTATGTTGGGGAGCTTCTCGAATGAATAAATTCAAACCATAAATAGGTCGCTCAAAATATTCAGAGTAAGCCGGGCGCGGTGGCTCATGCCTGTAATCCCAGAACTTTGGGAGGCCGAGGCAGGCGGATCACAAGGTCAAGAGATCGAGACCATCCTGGCCAACATGGTAAAACCCCGTCTCTACTAACAATACAAAAATTAGCCAGGTGTGGTGGTACGCACCTATAGTCCCAGTTACTCAGAAGGCTGAGGCAGGAGAATCGCTTGAACCCGGGAAATGGAGATTGCAGTGAGCCGAGATCGTGCCACTGCACTCCAGCCTGGGCGACAGAGCCAGACTCCATTTCAAAAAATAGATACATATATTCAGAGTGATCCTGCAAAACGGACATTTGATTGTGACACATCTCTGTTAAAACTCTTCCATGCCTCCCCAGCACCCCTAGAATCCAGTCCAATCTTCCATCTCCACCTCTTCCCACTCACCAGCCCTCATCAAAGGATGTCCTTTTTCCCCAATGAGTCATCATTTTTTCTCTTGCCTCTGGGCCTTTGCACATGAAATTCCGACCACCTGCCTGCCTCTCCTGGCTGACTGTCTCAGACCTGTTCCCTTGTCAAATTCAGAGCCCAGCAATGCAGGGATACTCAAGAGTTTTTTTTTTTTTTTTTTCAAATAGTTTGACATTCAATAATTTTTTAAAACCACTGAAATAGGCCGGGTGCAGTAACTCACGTCTATAATCACAGCACTTTGGGAGGCGGGGGGATCACCTGAGGTTCGGAGTTCAAGACCAGTTTGGCAAACATGGTGACACCCTGTCTCTACTAAAAATACAAAAAGTGGCCAGGCACGGTGGCTCAAGCCTGTAATCCCAGCACTTTGGGAGGCCGAGGCGGGCGGATCACGAGGCCAGGAGATCAAGACCATCCTGGCTAACATGGTGAAACCCCGTCTCTACTAAAAATACAAAAAATTAGCTGGGGGTGGTGGTGGGCGCCTGTAGTCCCAGCTACTTGCAAGGCTGAGGCAGGAGAATCGCTTGAACCTGGGAGGCAGAGCTTGCAATGAGCCGAGATTATGCCACTGCACTCCAGCCTGAGGGACAGAGTGAGATTCAGTCTCAAAAATAAATAAATAAATAAATAAATAAATAAATAAATAAATAAATAATAAAAA